>NW_026875351.1:0-103351 GCF_032173495.1 Musca vetustissima
AATATTTTTCGAAGGCTAGCCTAAGGCGTGGATTTTTAAAAGAATATTTTTCGAAGGCTAGCCTAAGGCGTGGATTTTTAAAAGAATATTTTTCGAAGGCTAGCCTAAGGCGTGGATTTTTAAAAGAATATTTTTCGAAGGCTAGCCTAAGGCGTGGATTTTTAAAAGAATATTTTTCGAAGGCTAGCCTAAGGCGTGGATTTTTAAAAGAATATTTTTCGAAGGCTAGCCTAAGGCGTGGATTTTTAAAAGAATATTTTTCGAAGGCTAGCCTAAGGCGTGGATTTTTAAAAGAATATTTTTCGAAGGCTAGCCTAAGGCGTGGATTTTTAAAAGAATATTTTTCGAAGGCTAGCCTAAGGCGTGGATTTTTAAAAGAATATTTTTCGAAGGCTAGCCTAAGGCGTGGAAGGTCCAGTGAGCGTAGATTTTTAAAAGAATATTTTTCGAAGGCTAGCCTAAGGCGTGGATTTTTAAAAGAATATTTTTTTAAAAGACCAGCTTGAATAGGGCGGGGATTTTTAAAGGAATATTTTTTTAAAGGACCAGCTTGAATAAGGCGTGGATTTTTAAAAGAATATTTTTCGAAGGCTAAGGCCGAAGGCTAGCCTAAGGCGTGGATTTTTAAAAGAATATTTTTCGAAGGCTAGCCTAAGGCGTGGATTTTTAAAAGAATATTTTTCGAAGGCTAGCCTAAGGCGTGGATTTTTAAAAGAATATTTTTCGAAGGCTAGCCTAAGGCGTGGATTTTTAAAAGAATATTTTTCGAAGGCTAGCCTAAGGCGTGGATTTTTAAAAGAATATTTTTCGAAGGCTAGCCTAAGGCGTGGATTTTTAAAAGAATATTTTTCCGAAGGTCCAACAAGCGTAGATTTTTAAAAGAATATTTTTCAAGGCTAGCCTAAGGCGTGGGTTTTTAAAAGGAGATTTTTTCAAGGCTAGCCTAAGGCGTGGATTTTTAAAAGAATATTTTTCGAAGGCTAGCCTAAGGCGTGGATTTTTAAAAGAATATTTTTTCAAGGCTAGCCTAAGGCGTGGATTTTTAAAAGAAGATTTTTTCAAGGCTAGCCTAAGGCGTGGATTTTTAAAAGAAGATTTTTTCAAGGCTAGCCTAAGGCGTGGATTTTTAAAAGAAGATTTTTTCAAGGCTAGCCTAAGGCGTGGATTTTTAAAAGAAGATTTTTTCAAGGCTAGCCTAAGGCGTGGATTTTTAAAAGAAGATTTTTTCAAGGCTAGCCTAAGGCGTGGATTTTTAAAAGAAGATTTTTTCAAGGCTAGCCTAAGGCGTGGATTTTTAAAAGAAGATTTTTTCAAGGCTAGCCTAAGGCGTGGATTTTTAAAAGAAGATTTTTTCAAGGCTAGCCTATGGCGTGGATTTTTAAAAGAAGATTTTTTCAAGGCTAGCCTAAGGCGTGGATTTTTAAAAGAAGATTTTTTCAAGGCTAGCCTAAGGCGTGGATTTTTAAAAGAAGATTTTTTCAAGGCTAGCCTAAGGCGTGGATTTTTAAAAGAAGATTTTTTCAAGGCTAGCCTAAGGCGTGGATTTTTAAAAGAATATTTTTCGAAGGTTAGCCTAAGGCGTGGATTTTTAAAAGAATATTTTTCGAAGTCGCCCTAAGGCGTGGATTTTTAAAAGAATATTTTTCGAAGGCTAGCCTAAGGCGTGGATTTTTAAAAGAATATTTTTCGAAGGCTAGCCTAAGGCGTGGATTTTTAAAAGAATATTTTTTCAAGGCTAGCCTAAGGCGTGGATTTTTAAAAGAAGATTTTTTCAAGGCTAGCCTAAGGCGTGGATTTTTAAAAGAATATTTTTCGAAGGTTAGCCTAAGGCGTGGATTTTTAAAAGAATATTTTTCGAAGTCGCCCTAAGGCGTGGATTTTTAAAAGAATATTTTTCGAAGGCTAGCCTAAGGCGTGGATTTTTAAAAGAATATTTTTCGAAGGCTAGCCTAAGGCGTGGATTTTTAAAAGAATATTTTTTCAAGGCTAGCCTAAGGCGTGGATTTTTAAAAGAAGATTTTTTCAAGGCTAGCCTAAGGCGTGGATTTTTAAAAGAAGATTTTTTCAAGGCTAGCCTAAGGCGTGGATTTTTAAAAGAATATTTTTCGAAGGCTAGCCTAAGGCGTGGATTTTTAAAAGAATATTTTTTCAAGGCTAGCCTAAGGCGTGGATTTTTAAAAGAAGATTTTTTCAAGGCTAGCCTAAGGCGTGGATTTTTAAAAGAAGATTTTTTCAAGGCTAGCCTAAGGCGTGGATTTTTAAAAGAAGATTTTTTCAAGGCTAGCCTAAGGCGTGGATTTTTAAAAGAAGATTTTTTCAAGGCTAGCCTAAGGCGTGGATTTTTAAAAGAAGATTTTTTCAAGGCTAGCCTAAGGCGTGGATTTTTAAAAGAAGATTTTTTCAAGGCTAGCCTAAGGCGTGGATTTTTAAAAGAAGATTTTTTCAAGGCTAGCCTAAGGCGTGGATTTTTAAAAGAAGATTTTTTCAAGGCTAGCCTAAGGCGTGGATTTTTAAAAGAAGATTTTTTCAAGGCTAGCCTAAGGCGTGGATTTTTAAAAGAAGATTTTTTCAAGGCTAGCCTAAGGCGTGGATTTTTAAAAGAAGATTTTTTCAAGGCTAGCCTAAGGCGTGGATTTTTAAAAGAAGATTTTTTCAAGGCTAGCCTAAGGCGTGGATTTTTAAAAGAAGATTTTTTCAAGGGCTATCTAAGGCGTGGATTTTTAAAAGAAGATTTTTTTCAAGGCTAACCTAAGGCGTGGATTTTTAAAAGAAGATTTTTTCAAGGCTAACCTAAGGAGTGGATTTTTAAAAGAAGATTTTTTCAAGGCTAACCTAAGGCATGGATTTTTAAAAGAAGATTTTTTCAAGGCTAGCCTAAGGCGTGGATTTTTAAAAGAATAGTTTTTCAAGGCTAGCCTAAGGCGTGGATTTTTAAAAGAATAGTTTTTCAAGGCTAGCCTAAGGCGTGGATTTTTAAAAGAATAGTTTTTCAAGGCTAGCCTAAGGCGTGGATTTTTAAAAGAATAGTTTTCCAAGGCTAGCCTAAGGCGTGGATTTTTAAAAGAATATTTTTTTTCAAGTAAATTGAATTTTTTTATTTTTTTTTTACTTTTTTCACACTTTTAGAATTTAATCGATTTAAAAATCGAGGAGAATCAAAACCACACCCTTGAGGAAATACAAAAAATCTGCCAGCAGGTGATACGCTATTCGGTGAAGACCAGTCATGGTCGTTTCCACAATCAGTTATTTGGACAAATGGATCCATATGGCTTGGCGGGCAGTTGGATCACGGAGGCCCTCAACACAAGTGCGTAAGTTTGCCAAAAAAAGAACAGGACGAAGATGGAAAGTCTCCTGGGGAGATGAGCCGACCACACCCAACCAATGACATGTTTTCTCCTCTCTCTCTCCTCCTACCCTTTTTTAGATACACATTTGAAGTGGCGCCAGTCTTTAGCCTGATCGAAACCGAAATTGTGCGCAAAGTTTGTGAGCTGTGCGGCTATGGTCAAGGTGATGGCATTTTTTCGCCTGGCGGATCAATTTCAAATATGTGAGTATCGGATGTTTTGAAACAGAAAAAAAAAATAAAAATAAAAACAAATTTTGCGAGGCTGAGAGAATTCCATTGAAGTGTTGCTATGACCTGAGGCCATAAATCATAACGAGGCGAGCTTGGAGCGGCACACTTGATGTCCATACATACATAAAGGGGCACTTGACATTTTGAGAGATTGAGCCGAAATGCAAAAACCAAAAAAAATTGTCAAAATAATGACCATGGTCAAAATTAATTAACTGTTGTTATTGTTGTTGCCTTTTTTTGGATACATGGCCTTTATTGCTACAACAACAAAAACAAAATTGAAAAAAATATTTATTTGCCTAATTTTGTTTTTCAGGTATGGCATTGTTTTGGCCCGCTATAGACAATTTCCAGAAATCAAATCGAAGGGTATGTTCGGCATTCCACCCATGGTCATCTTCACTTCGGAAGAGTCCCACTATAGTTTTAAGAAGGCCGCCCATTGGTTGGGCTTTGGTGTGGATAATTGTGTCATGGTCAAGACCAATGACAAGGGGCAAATGTTACCCGAAGATTTGGAGCGGAAAATTCTGGAAGCCAAGTCCCAGGGCAAGGTTCCGTTGTTTGTCAATGCCACAGCAGGAACCACGGTGCTGGGAGCCTTTGATGATTTCAGCCGGATAGCTGAGGTTTGCCAGAGGCATAATTTGTGGATGCATGTTGATGTGAGTACATTTTTTCAAGGCGTGGATTTTTATAAAAATATATTTTCAAGGCGTGGATTTTTATAAAAAATATTTTTTCAAGGCGTGGATTTTTATAAAAAATATTTTTTCAAGGCGTGGATTTTTATAAAAATATTTTTTTCAAGGCGTGGATTTTTATAAAAATATTTTTTTTAAAGGCGTGGATTTTTATATAAATATTTTTTTAAAGGCGTGGATTTTTATAAAAATATTTTTTTCAAGGCGTGGATTTTTATAAAAATATTTTTTTTCAAGGCGTGGATTTTTAAAGAATATTTTTTTCAAGGCGTGGATTTTTATAATATTTTTTCCTAAGGAGTGGATTTTTATAAAAATATTTTTTTTCAAGGCGTGGATTTTTATAAAAATATTTTTTCAAGGCGCGTATTTTTATCAAAATATTTTTTCAAGGCGTGGATTTTTATAAAAATATTTTTTCAAGGCGCGTATTTTTATCAAAATATTTTTTCAAGGCGTGGATTTTTATAAAAATATTTTTTCAAGGCGTGGATTTTTATAAAATTATTTTTTTCAAGGCGTGGATTTTTATAAAAATATTTTTTCAAGGCGTGGATTTTTATAAAAATATTTTTTTCAAGGCGTGGATTTTTATAAAAATATTTTTTTCAAGGCGTGGATTTTTATAAAAATATTTTTTCAAGGCGTGGATTTTTTGTAAAAATATTTTTTCAAGGCGTGGATTTTTATAAAAAATATTTTCTCAATGCCTAAATTTTTATAAAAATTTTTTTTCAGAGCGAGGATTTTTATAAAAATATTTTTGCAAGGCGTGGATTTTTATAAAAGTATTTTTTTCAGGGCGTGGATTTTTATAAAAATATTTTTTTCAAGGCGTGGATTTTTTAAAAAAAAATATTTTTTCAAGGCGTGGATTTTTATAAAAATATTTTTTTCAGGGCGCGGATTTTTATAAAAATATTTTTTCAAGGCGTAAATTTTTATAAAAATATTTTTTCAAGGCGTGAATTTTTATAAAAAAATATTTTTTCAAGGCGTGGATTTTTATAAAAATATTTTTTCAAGGCGTGGATTTTTATAAAAATATTTTTTCAAGGCGTGGATTTTTATAAAAATATTTTTTTCAAGGCGTGGATTTTTATAAAAATATTTTTTTCAAGGCATGGATTTTTATAAAAATATTTTTTTTCAAGGTGTGGATTTTTATAAAAATATTTTTCTGAAGGCGTGGATTTTTATAAAAAAATGTTTTTCGTTTTATTTTCAGGCCTGCCTGGGTGGCTCTGCCCTGCTCTCATACAAAAATCGCCATTTGTTAAAAGGTCTGGAGTTGTCCGATTCATTTTCCTGGAATCCCCATAAATCTCTAGGTGCTCCCTTGCAATGTGCCCTATTTCTGACCCGCCACGCTGAGCTGCTGCCTCAGGCCAATAGTACCGCCGTGCATTATCTATTCCAGCAGGATAAATTCTATGACGTCTCCTATGATACGGGCAATAAGAGCATCCAATGTGGCCGAAAAATTGATGCCTTTAAATTTTGGATTATGCTCAAGGCCCGTGGTTATGGTAGCTTTGGACGTCTGGTCGATCATGCTTTGGATATTTCAAAGCTATTTATGGAGAAAATGAAACAAAGGCAGGGTTATCGTTTGGTCCTCGACGACTATCAATATTCGAATGTGTGTTTCTGGTATGTGCCGAAGGCGATGAGGAACCAAAGGGAGGATGAGCAGTGGTGGCAGAAGTTGTATGAGGTAGGGTCTTCTATTATAGTATATTTTTAAAATTTATAAATTTTGTTTCTGGATTTTCTAGGTGGCCCCCAAAGTCAAGGAGCTGATGATACGCCAGGGTACCCTCATGCTGGGCTATTCCCCCTTGCAGTACCGCAACATTGGCAATTTCTTCCGCATGGTCTTCACCTGTTTCCCAGTGCTGCAGGACAGCGAATTGGATTGGATTTTGGATGAAATTGAAAGATTGGCTGAAAGCTGTTGTCCCTAAAGAAGAGGCGGGGGAACTTGGAACCTATTTTTTTCTTCTTCTTCAATATTATCTGCCATATGTTATTAGTATTTAGGTTAGACTTAGGTTTTAGTTTTGTAGGCAACATTATGTGTATTATTTTTCCGATCAATATAAAAAACTATTAATTGGCATATGGAGGCCGAACTTCTTTTGGTGGTTCATAATCCGCACAACAAGCTATTAAGGCATTAAGGCTAAGTACCCTGAACATTACATTACGAAAACTTCGACACTTCATTACGACGACGACGATTTCGTGTCATTGCCTAATGTCGTGTATCGAAACACAAAGCTAGCAGACGTTTGGCTGACGCCTCACATCACGTCGTGATACATTTGTGTTAATGATGCTGGTGGTACTCTGGCACTGACATCTCGAAAAAAAACAGAACAACAAAAACCAAACTTCAATGTCTTCAATTACCCATGGCATGGAAGATGTTGGAAATTATGTTTACGCTTCGATTTTTTTGCGAACTTGGTTTTTTGGTGCAGGGTTCGTATGGGCCGAACAAAGACTCCAACGCAGTTGACACATATGTGTGCAGGAAAGTCGAATGGGATACGATTTGATTCAGGGGTCAGTTGGGAATGGGTTTAAAAAATCCAGAAGGCGTGGAATTTTAAATGAATATTTTTCGAAGGCTACCCCAAGGCGTGGATTTCAAAAAAACTATTTTTTCAAAGCCCGGATTTTTATAAAAATACTTTTTTTATAAAAAAAATATTTTACAATGCCTGCATTTTTAGAAAAAAAAAATTACTTACTTAGCTGGCTTGTTACAGAACGGTTGTTCCATAAGCCGTGTTTAAAAAGGATTTCCAAGCGCGTCGGTCTTGTGCGCATCTCCCCCAATATGAAATACCACGTTCCAAGATGTTGTTTTCTACTTGGTCTTTCCATAGGCTCGCTTTTATATGCCTTTTGAGCTGGGGCATTCTCATTAATTCGTACAACATTGCCTCGCCATCGTAGGCGCTGCAGCTCAATACGACCGACTATGCCGATGTCCGAGTATAAATTGTAAAGCTCGTGGTTCATTCGACGCCGATCGGCCCGTAGATCTTTCGGAGCATTTTTCTTTCAAACACCCCCAAGAGCTGCCTCATCTGCTTGCGCAAGTACCCATGCTTCAGATCCATATAACAGCACGGCGGGTAGTATCAGCTTCTTGTAAAGTGTGAGTTTGGTCTGGCGGGAGGTGGCCTTGCTTTTGAGTTGTTTGCTCAGGCCATCAGTATCCTTCTCCGAATTTCAAAACTGATGTCATTCGTTTAATTTATGGTGGTACCAAGGTATATAAAATCTTTAACTACATCGAAGCTGTAGTTCTCAAGTTCCACAGTTGGTCCGAGTCCACTGGAAGTCTTGTGTGCTGATACCATAGCTTGGCCTTCTCGCCGTTTACTGTCAGATCCATCTTGGCAGACTTCTTTTCGATTTGTTCAAAGGTGGCTGTTACCGCTCGCAATACTCGACCGATTATATCGATGTTATCGGCGTAGGCGAGTAACATATGTTGTTTGGTATACAGAGTGTCATTTCTTTTCACCCTTGCCTATCGTATGACCTTTTCCAACAGGATGTTAAAGAGATCACACGACAAACTGCCACCTTGTCTGAATCGTCATTCGGTATTGAAGAGCTCCGATAGGTCCTTTCCGACTCTAACTGCTGACCTTTTGTCACTTAAAATTATCCTGCATAGCCGTATTAATTTTGCAGGAATGCCGAACGTAGACCTGGCACCTCTGAACGGATAGGGCTGTCGAATGCGGCTTTATAGTCGACGAATCGGTGGTATGTGTCGATGTGTTTTTCGTGGGTCTTTTCCAGGATTTGGCGCAATGTGAACATCTGGTCAATGGTGGATTTGCCAGGTCTTAAGACGCATGGTCCAATGATGCCATTGACCATTGGCATCAATCGTTCACACACACACTTTATAAGCGATGGGAAGAAGGTTAATTCCTCTAAAGTAGACACATATCGTCTTGTCTCCTTTTTTGTACACGGGACACAGGATGCTGAGGTTCCAATCATTGGGCAAGCATTCCTCTAACCAAATTGTACTAATTAGCTGGTGCATGATCCTTACCCGCATCTGACCACCAGTCTTGAACAGTTCCGCTTGTAACCCATCGGCGCCTGCTCCTTTATTATTCTTCAGCCGATTGATTGCTATTCTGACTTCATCTTGGCTATGTGGTATACACTCTATACCGTCATCTATTATTGGTTCTGAGGTATCCTCTTCACCGCTACTATTTGATACCAGAAGTTTTTCAAAATGCTCCTTCCAGATCCTCAACACGCTGTCTGTACCTGTCACCAGGTTTCCTTCTTCATCTCTACAGGAGGATGTGCCTGCACCAAAACCTTTGGTTTGGTGTTTTATGAAAAATCCACCATTGACCAGATTTTCACTCTGCGCCAAATCCTGAAAAAGACCCACGAAAAACACATCGACACATATCACCTATTCGTCGACTATAAGACCGCTTTCGACAGCCCTATCCGTTCAGAGGTGTATAAACCCATGTATATGTTCGGCATTCCTGCAAAATTAATGCGGCTATGCAGGATAACTTTAACTGGCACAAGGTCAGCAGTTAAAGTCGCAAAAGACCTATCGGAGCCGAACGAGGATTCATACCGAACGAGGATTCAGACAAAGTGACAGTTGGTCGTGTGATCTTTTTAACATCCTGCTGGAAAAGGTCGTAGGAGAGGCAAAAGTGAACAGAAGTGGCACTCTGTGCACCAAGCAACACATGTTACTTGCCTACGCCGATGACATCGAGATAATGGGTCGAACATTAAGAGCGGTAACAACCACATTTGAACAATTTGAGAAGGAGTCTGGCAAAGTGGGTCTGGCGGTAAACGGCGAGAAGACCAAGCTGATGGTATCAACGCGCAAGACGTCCAGTAGACTCGGACCAACTGTGGAACTTGAGAACTACAGCTTCGAGGTAGTCAAAGATTTTATATACCTTGGTGCCGCCATAAACAAAACGAATGACATCAGTTTTGAAATTCGGAGGAGTATAGTGATGGCCAACCGATGCTACTATGGTCTGAGCAAACATCTCCTGCCAAACCAAAGTCACACTCTACATGACGCTTATACTACCCCTGCTGTTATATGGATCTGAAGCATGAGTACTTGCACAAGCAGATGAGGCAGCTCTTGGGGTGTTTAAAAGAAAAATTCTCCGAAAGATCTATGAATGAACCATGAGTTGTACGAGCTATTCTCGGACATCGACATTGTTAGACGTATTGAGCTGCAGCCACTACGTAGGTTAGGTCATGTTGTGAGAATGGGCCGATCTGCGTTGATGGTGAATATCGCCGTCGAATGAACCATGAGTTGTACCAGCTATTCTCGGATATCGACATCGGATATCGGCTAGGTCATGTTATGAGAATGGATGAAGATGCCCCAGCCCAGAAGGCATATAAAATCGAACCAGCTGATGGTTCACCGACGCGCCTTGAATTTTTTTTTTAAGCTCGGCTTATCGAACGAAAGTTCTGTCACAAGCCAGCTAAGAAGTGGAAGATATTTTTATAAAATGTTTTAAAATTTTTACGTTGGGCGCCATTTTTTCGTTTGGTTAATTTTTAAAGAATATTTAATTACAATGCCTAGATTTTTATAAAAAATATTTTTTAAGGATTTTTATAAAAATAATTTTTCATGTTGGGCGCCATTTTTCCTCATTTGATTATTTCTAGTCCCACCTAACCCCTTAAAGTCTGAGTGTGTGTTTCGAACACATGGTGGCTCTTTGTTTTTTGGCAGTTTACAACAAGAAGGGCTTTTGCCAGCTACGCCACTCCTTAGTGATTTGTGCAACAGCGTTTGTTGTTGTTGTTGTTTGCAATTCTTCCTTAGTTGGATATTCGTTTATTTGTCCTCATACCCAAAGGTTGTCTTAGTTTTTATGTTTGGTAATATTTCAATTCGTTTTTTTCTCTTTGTTTGCCATCATGGGATTCAAGTTCAAAAGAAAAAATCATGAATTTACTGGTTGCTATTTTTTTGTTGTTGTATTTTATTTTTTTTTTGTACAACTTTTTTTGTTGTTTTTATGTTTGCTGTAAGTACATGAACGCAGTTTAAAAGCACGTTTCATTTGTTCTGTTGCATGGCTGGTTGGCTGGCTCGACATGCGTTTGCCAATTGTGGATTTTTTTTTGCAGTTGTTCTTGTTGCTGCTGCTGGTTGGTCCCATTACGGATCCTCTTAAGGCAATGTTAGGCTGCAACACACACACATAACTTGGGTTGATTGCTTGCGAACGATTACAGCATTCATTCGATGGAGGAGATGCGTTTCTTTTGTTCGATTTCTGTAATTTTTTTTTTTCAACTTCGTAACTAAGTTTTTTTTTCGTCTTGTAAGCCTCTGACATTGTCATCATGTGCATACTCACATATATACATACATATGTATGTATATAGCCGGTAGTGTATATATGTTTGTATGCCCACTGTAAATGTCAAAAATAATAAGTTTCGTTCGCAGGGCATTGCCGTATGTTTGCATTTGCGGTTCGTTTTTATGTGTTATTGTTTTTTATGCTTGCTCTTAGTTTCAGTTTTTTATTCTCGATTTGTTCTTTATGTTATTGTTTACTTGAGATCCTTCCTCCGCTCTCCCTCCTACCCTTATGTAGGCCTTTCTTGTGACTTTGTGTTTAATATTTTCATTTTTTTTTTGCAAAAATCACTTAACACTTGCGTGTAATTTATGAGTTCAATGCTGGCATTGGATGCGGAGGATTGGAGTTCCCAAACAAAGATCTTCGAGGATGCAGGATATACACGATTGTTTGAACTGCAAAAGGATACTTCTTGGTCTGCCGCAAATTCTCAAACTTTGAATATAATACTAAAATTTTAGGATCAGAAATTGGATATTAATCAGTTGGGCGCCACTTTTTCATTGGCTTCTGCTTATCTGTTTGGGTGTTTTAAAGTAAAATTATTTGTTTCATATTTGTCACACGTTGGGCGCCACTATTTTCATCGTACTCTTATTAAAGTGTCCCCTTCTGGCATCGTGTAGATTTGAAATTCTCAAACCAAGGCATTCGATGGTGCAGCAAATGCAGGATTTTTGAACTGAAATAGAAAACTTCGTTGAAGGTCTGAAACAATTTCTCAAAATTTGACAATATGTCAACAATTTTTGGAGCTTAATATGTTGGGCGCCATTTTTTCTATCAGCACCTGCTTACATGTTCGAGAGTTTAGAAATTACAAGGTTCGAATATTTGGAGTTCCCAAGCGAAGGTAATATATGGTGTAAGGTTTTGTGAACAGCTACTTCGAAGTTCTGACACAATTTCTAATTAGTCAAATTGGATATAACGATTTGGAGTTCCAAAACGAAGGTGAACCAACAATTTTCGGGTCTAGAAATGGGTATTAATCAGTTGGGCGTCACTCTTCTATGACCTTCTGCTTACCTTTTCGGATTGGGCGCCACAATTTTCATCATCTTTCGGATAAATGTGCGACAAATTTTGAATTAGAAACTGGATATTAGTCCATTGGGCGCCACTTTTCTATGGGCTTCTTCTTACCTTTCTGAGAGTTCCGAATAAACAAGATTGCATCCGAAACTGGAATTTAATCAGTTGAGCGCCACTTTGGTCATCAGTTTCTGCTTACCTATTCGGAAGTTTCCATCATCTTTCACAATTTCCACCATCTTTCGCTAGTCTGTACGACAATTTTTGGTTTAGAAACTGTTGGGCGCCACTTTTCTCAGCAGCTTTTACATATCTGTTCAGGTGTTTTGAACTAAGTACATTTTTACCAGTTTTTTTACACGTGGGACGCCAATATTTTCATCATATGTGCGAAAGTTTTTGCATCCGTAATATATTATCCGTTGGGCGCCACTTTCTTCGTCAGCTTCTGATTCTCTGTTCGGATGTTTTGAAGTGACATATATGTTGACTAGTTTTTTACAAGTTGGGCGACACTATTTTCATTCTATTTAGAATAGATGTACTACAACTACGCCCACGAACCGGATTTATATATATCAGTTGGATGCCACTTACTTCAGCAGTTTCTGATTACCTTTTTAGAAGTTTTTAATTACGTAGATTTTGATGATCTCGTATTTACACCTTGGGCGCCACAATTTTCATTACATGTGCGACAATTTTTGGATCCAATGGCTTTTTATTACCTGTTTGGGTGTTTTGAAGTAAGAAGATTGTGACGTGTTTTTTACACGTTGGGCGCCACTTTTCAATCAGCCTCTGTTTAATTGTTTGGGAGTTTTATCTTCTTCAGACCGAAATGAACCGGAGAAACAAGTGCGAATAGCAAACTGATGATCAGAAGGATCAACCTGACCGTTCTTCTACTTCCTCGTAAGTGAAAAGGAGGTTCCCGTCGGCTAATATAAAATTAAAAGAAGACTGCTACGAGAATCCATCGATTGAGGGGAGCAAAGCTGGCTCTGATATCCGGAAGACGAACGCTGCATAGGAATCTTCCGTGAAGACAGGGGATTCCAAATGGACTAACAGGATTTTACGAAAAATGAGGATAGCAACAATAGGCAAGGAACCGCGATATTCTGTGACGATAAACGTAATACTATTGACGTACACGTGTGACTCCGTCTAGACTACCATACCACCGTTACTACAGCTCTCAACTATTTCTAAGCTCCAATATTATTGCAATGGATAGCCAATAGCAATCTCAAAGCTCGTAGCCTGGACCAGCTCTTAGCAAGCTCCAACCTCTATACGAATATATATTTTCTATATTTTTTGACGAAGGAATCGAGTATTGACGTTACGGCGACTGGCTCGCCCACAGTTTCGGTAATAGTTAGTAAGGTTTCAATCCTGTAATTAGCACGATCCAAGGTATTATGAAATCTAGGCAAGCTTCAAGCTTTTGGCCGACCCCAAGTTTATAACACAGCTAAGAATTTTTGCCGAGTACTCTGATGTCAGATGTTTTCACCGAGATTCTCTAAAAAACTCGGAACAACTTCAAAAAAAAAAAAAAAACTGTTATCTGTGTATCCAACCACCAGATTTTATAGAGCTTCCAGTTCATTGTTAGCTTTAGTTCTTAAAAGATACCAGCTTTTAGCGATCTCATAACCTGCTCTTCGCTCTCAGCGAGCGGTCATTTTCATATCAAGGCGGTTGAGTATTGAACATGAGATTTTAGTTTTTTGAAATTATTGGTAATCATTGACGGATCACTTAATATCACTTTAAAGTGTAACTGTTGGGCGCCATTTTACTAAACTTTGAAAATGCTATGGTAAAGTTCAATTGCAGAGTCGGACAGAATCATAGAACTACCACATTCGGACTCTAAGTGAAGATTGATGGTAAATAGTCTGCACGTACTTCCTGGTCGGACCGAGCCTTAGATTCACCACATTCAGATTCTAAGTGAAGATTGAGTGTTAAATAGCCAGCACGTACGTCCCGGCAAGCTCTTCGCTTTTGACCAGCTCCCCGTTCATAGTCAGTTCCTTCCTTTCAATATATTATTTAGATTGTAACTGCCAGATTATTATGTGAGGACACTTATGTGAAGACTCGAAGTTCGTACATCTTTACAAGCTCTCTGTTTTTGTTTTTTGCCAGCACCAGTTCATAGTCAGTTTTTACCTTCCGACATATCATATCCATATTGTAAACATCATAGTATTATAATGAGGATCGAAAATATTACCCCTCGTGTTTTTGCTAAAGATGAGTATTGTGCATGGGATTTGGAGTCTCTGAAGTTGATGCAAACGATTCATAATTGATGGATAAATTTATATTATGTTATAAATGAAAGTGTTGGGCGCCATTTCCGTGAACTTTGAAATGTCTATGAATAAGTTCAACTGTTATTGGTATGCAGAGTCTTAGCTTCATTGATTTCGGACTATTATGTGAATACTGGAAGTTCGTACTTCTTAGCAAGCTCTCGTTTTTTTGCCAGCACCAGTTCATAGTCATATCTATTGTAAACATCAGAGTATTATAATCAGGACCGAAAATATTACCACTCGTGTTTTTACTAAAGGTGTCTGGGTCTTCAGGTTGTTCCTTTAATTTTTCTGTTGGGCGCTCAATCTTTAAGGCTGGACAATCGGCAATCCTCTTCTTCAGTTTCACACCGGCCACATCTTTCATTAACCGCACGCTACGCTTGGCCGTATTCTTCATCTTCCAAGGCGGCACATCCACAAACCCCTTCATCGCAGCAGTATAGTCGTTGTTCGTCTTATTGGCAGTATCATCGGTAAGCTTCGTCATAGCCACCATTTCCTTCTTATTCTGAAATTCGCCGTTGTCCACGGACTTCATCTTCTCGGCCGCAGTTTCAGGATTTATAGCCACAATCTTCCTGCCGGAACATCCGTAACTAGCGGCTTCTGCTTACCACCACTATTATATTTTGTTGTGGGTTCAGCGCCATTGTCCGCCGGCTTAATCTTCCTACCGGCAAAACTACCCACGGACAGTTCACACTTCCCAGCACGTATTCTTTTATGGATTTGCTTTTTCATCGGATTCATCGTCACATCCGAACCCTGTTCCATAACAGGTTTCTCCGCATCAGCAACTCCATCCTTCTTTTCCATGGATTTGCTTTTTCATCGGATTCATCGTCACATCCGAACCCTGTTCCATAACAGGTTTCTCCGCATCAGCCACTCCATCTTTCTTTTCCATGGCCAACTCGACTGGAGCTATTTCCTATGCAAAAGGAATATTACTATGAACAAATGGAATATTACTTACTTGCCGCTCCTTATTGTCATTTGGCAACCATTCGTATGGCCAACTGGTCACGTTCTGCCTCTGCTGCGTCTCGTGCCTTCTTCGAAAGTTCCAATTCTTCAGACAGCTTCTTTATAAGCATTTCACAGGATTTCGCGGTGTGGTTAAGTGCCATAATGTCTGCGGCATTGGCGACCACTTGCTTGGCCAAATTATCTCGTTCGGCCTCTGTTGATCGATGGTTCTTCTCCGAAAGATCCAGTTCTTTCAAAAGATTCCTATCCTCTTCTTCCCAGGATTTTTCTGCTGCCTTGGCTTTCTCTGCAGCCGCCACCAATTCACCTTTAAGCTTGCTAACTTGATAGTACAATTCGATGTATGTATCTCTAGCCTCTCTATAACTTGTCCGCACCCTTTCTTAAAGGCAACCATTGGCGTCTTCCGATTTTTTAGAGCAACTTCTAGCTTTTTATTCCTTGCCCGTAACTCCGCCACGTCACGGATTTTCTTTTCCAATGCTCGTTGAAGGATGCCCATTTGTTCTTGGGCTGACCTAAAACCTCCTGCCATATTGGATTTATTCTCCAATATCTCCAGTCACCGATCCCGAACCACCGGATCGTCTTTCA
Source organism: Musca vetustissima (assembly GCF_032173495.1). Classification (NCBI taxonomy): domain Eukaryota; kingdom Metazoa; phylum Arthropoda; class Insecta; order Diptera; family Muscidae; genus Musca; species Musca vetustissima. Next base: position 15,698 of record NW_026875351.1, read on the forward strand.
CTTCATAGGGTTCTTCCTTAACCAACATTTCTATAAAGTCATATAGGGACTGTACCACAGTCGTATCTATTTCATCGATAGCCTCTGCGTCCATATTCGTTATTAAATTGCTTATCTCCAACTGAAGTTCGGTCGGTGCCGAGGCTCTGCCTAGCTTATCTTCTAGAGGAAGGGACTCCATAACCTCCTTCCTTTCATCTGCAGCCGCTATGCTCAGAATCGAAGCTTCATTGGCATGGATTTATCCCAGTGGATGGTAGTATTCAATTTTACTGAAGATAGAAAAAAACATGTTGGGAACCTCTGCACATTTACATTTCTTTGTTTACTTCTTGCAAACGTATACACACAAATGTAAATTGAACAAATACAAAACTGTCCTTTGGACTTCGTTTTATTCTCCCCTTCTTAAAGCGGTACTTGGTTGTGGGTATCATAAGCTGTTGCACACTATCGCCGTAATGATGTCACACGCACATTCGTAAAACAGGAACACTTCTGCTAAAAGTTTGTTAAAGAGCACTTCAGCGACGCAATGCATTACGACAATCGAACAAAAAAAAATGAGAATAAAAAATATGAGAAAAAAATATGAAATGAAAAAAATAAATAAACAAAAGATGACGATGATGAAAATTGAAAAAGCAGAAAAACGGCACAAATTATATGTTTTTATAGGTCGTATTTGCTTGCAACGATGAGAAGGATGATGATGACGATGAGGAGGATGCAAAAAATTGGAATATTAATAAAAACACTTCAACTGCAAGCTTGGCATAAAACGGCAAAAATTGCAATTTCAAAGCATAAGTCACACTCATTTGTGTGACTAGCTGGGTTGGGATGGAAGGTTGGTTGACTGGATAAATGTAAATACATAAAGCACAAATCGCGTTGGTAGGCCTGCCATTATATTCCGCCAATTGTGGTAGTGTTGTAAATGCTTTGAGTACTCGTTATGTGGCCACGGATGAATTTAATTAGGCACGTGTACTTTTAAACTTTTTAATACAGATTCAGCTTTTTAATTTAGGGGTGTTATTTTCAGTTATTGTTGTGTTGAACCGAAGTTTTAAACTTATTTTTGAATCAACTTTGAATTCAGTATGAAAGTTCTCAAGGGTTCGGACAGAGGTTATAGTAGTCAAAAGTTGAAGCCACATATCAACATTTTAAGGGATTTTTAGGGATGGTAGAAATTATGAAATATACTGCCCAGGGTGAATTTGTAAATGCCTGGTCAAGCAAATCTCCAGCTTCACTACAAATTTTGTCTAAGTCCGTGTGTTTTTGGTCGACATACATTTCGTAATCGTTGGATTGGCCATTGAATCTCGATGGTTCAATTTATTTCAATTTTCTTAGTATAATTAACTATTGAATGGGTTCCAGGTTCTTTATGTTCAGCGGGCCTTATGCCATTGAGTCAGAATATCCAGCTCAATAACTTTTTTTGAAACTTCTCTTAAAAATCCACGCCTGTAACTTTTGCGTGACGGTTCGGTTTCACTGCTGCATAGCTGAGTAGCTTTTAAGCAGACTCCGAAAATTTTCTTATTCTTCTTTTTCGGGATATTTCGGGGTTAAAGTAACCAAAATTGCCACCGTCTCACCGACTCATACCGGATGTAATTTGGCATTTCCTCAGCTCAGCTCCATTTTCAGCATTTTGAAGTTTTATGACGCATTTACCTACCGAAGTGGTTCCGATTTGCCATTTTTAGACTTGTGGAGGGTAAAACCATATTTGCGTTGAGCGCCACTTCTGGTTTAAGGAAATTTATTAAAATCCGAATCCTTAAATATAAAATCCCGTCCAAATAATTCTGGCTAGTCAGCCTGATAAAGCAAAGAAAAACTGTTGAATGAATTAGGTTTCAATGGAGGGAAAAGGTCAGGATTGAGGTTATAATAGCCAAACCATTGAAGACACAAAAAAGTCTGGTGGAACAAATATACAGCCTTATTAGGCTCTTGAATTTATCTTTCAGAAAGTGCAGGTTTTATTACTACTCAATGCTTGTTGTATATCATTGGGCGCCATTTCTGGTATAGGAAAATTGTTAAAACCGAATCTTAAAATATGAACTACCGCCCATATAATTCTGGATGAATTAGCTAGGCTGACTATTAAACCTTTCTACAACTGTTGGGCGCCACAATATTAAAATTAAAATGTAGGCTTGAGTAGGGTCTCTATCCCGCCGAGTGAAGTTAACACAATTAATACCAGTAACGTGTTTCTTTCCTATCCTAGCCGATGCTAAGCTATTATAGAGGACTTTAGGGGAAAACGGGATAATTGAGGACTTCTAAAAATCTGGCCGATCTAATATGTTGCCACTTTTGGTAAAGGAAAATCAAAATCTACAAGTTTAAACCCCCGCTGCCTATAATCCTGGCTGAGTTTGATTGACTGGCTGTTAGAGCAGTGCAAAAGTGTTGGGCGCCACATAATTCACATTACAATGTGGCAGATTTTTTGTTAAAATACTAGTTTTCGTTGGCGCCACTCCTGGTACACGAAAGTCCAAATCTACAATTTTTAAGTCCCACAGTCAATATTCCTCGCTGAGTTAGCTAGACTGGCTGTTGGAAGTGTGTTTGGGCCCCAAGAAATTCACATTACATTTTAACTTAGTAGGGTCTTAATCCCACTTAGAGAGAGATAGAGAGAGAGGACTTTTCGTATAGGAAACTTCTAAAGGTCTTGCCGAACAAATATATAGATCTACGAGGCTGTTGAATTCCTCTTTAAGGAACTAACAATGTGGTAGATTTTTTTGGCATGGGAAAATCGGCGAATTAAATTTTAGGCGGAGCAGAGGGTCTACCTGAGAAGAAGAAGTCGGGTTTTACTAGAACCTCAAAATAAATGACCGAGTACATATGATGCCAAGATCGGTGAGGGGAGAAGAGCGCCCCCGAATAACAAATCCCTAATGTCTAAGGTCACCTCCTTCGTAAAGTGATCTCCCTAACGCTGGGGTGTTAGGCGACCTCGTATTGTCTACCGCGTCTACCGGCTGCGGATTGTGGAAAGCCCATCACCATTTATTGGGTAGCTGTGAATCAGCGAAGAAGCGGGTTTTACTAGAGAGCCTCGAAGTAAATGACAGAGTACGAACGGAGCCTTGTAGATACCTGAGCCCCTCAACTGGGTATTCAGCATTGCCAAATCCTATCCATGCTATGTGATCAACACAATGGTAATTCAAGTAACTCCTCTAAGTCAAGAGGAGTCATCAAAAATGCTGGGAGGGAATATAAATCTTGGCGAAGGTTGTTTGCCTTATTCCGGGAACAACCACATGCCCCGTCTTCATTCTACGATCGTGAGCAAATATCTCCATCAAATCCTGTAGTCGAGGGTATCGCTACAGGTATGCAATCAACAGCAAAAATGAATCTGCGTTTAAGAACCACCGGGGAAGAGTGATATCGACACAGCGTTGCCAGACTGTCAGAATCTCTTCATATTCCGAGTCTGAACTCGAGAGTAAGACAACCATAACCCTCGGTGATCCAGCAAAGGCCTTGCTAAACACACGACAAGAAATCAGTAGATATCTGAGGCACAAAGGCGGAAATTGGAAAGTATGGACCCGAGAAATAAGTGGGAACAGCAAACTGATCCCCATAATGATAATCCTGACCTTCCTTCCATGAGCAGACGAATGCTTAAGAGAAAACTGAGCCAAAACAAGGTTAAATGAGACTGCCACGACCGAGAAGCAGATTCAAATAATCCCACTTGACATATTTTCTATGTAGATATTCATCCCGAATATACCGTCACTAAATTTCTCTCTGGCAAATTTACAACTTCTTATGAGAAGGAGTCAGCTTTGGACTCATTTTTGTTTAAAAGATTATTTCACATGATTTTTCTCATCTCTAAGAAACGGATCTTCACGATTTTTGAATCATTCCGTCGTTAACCATCGTCCTTCCCTATTGCGTATTCAAAAATTTAGTTTTATTGTATGTCAATAAATTTCAATGCATTTGCCAAAGAACATATTCTTCCTCTACAGACATGTCAATGGATTTTGTTTTCATCCTCTTCTTCAGTGACAATTTTTGCAAATTTACAGTTCTTCCTTGCTTTTCGCGATGGAACTATTTAACCGAAAAAATAAAACGACATACAGTAAATAAAATTTGTGGCGGTCAATTACTTTTTGGGCGTCTCTGACATATGTGTTCTTTTGCATATTAAGCGTATCTCCAGTGCCAAAGTCATAATCATGGATATTATGTGTGTGTTCCGCATCGTATTGATGGACATAAGCTCGAGTTTGGTTTTGTTTGTTAAACAAAGGATGACGGCAACTATGATGAAGACAGCAACTGATTATGACAGTATAAGACGGGTATGATTAGTTGCACAGTGTTTGAAGGAGGTTATAAACTCAAATATATCTAAAGTAAATTATTTACTACAAATGGCGCCCCACGAAACTAACTATTCACCTCTTTAGAGGAAAATTACCTCTACTCAGAGAACAACAATTTTAACTCAGATTAGATTCACCTCCTGGGATTTCTATAAGACTTTTGCTTCTGTCGCTGACGTTGGAAGTTTTGGAATCCGGAAAGGAACATTTTTTGTTAATTTCGGAGTCGCTCTTTTTTCTGAGTGTAATGACAATTCAGAATAGAAAAAGGGGGACAACACTTTTCTAAAAAAATTCGGTGATATTCCTGTTGTGTATTGTAAAATGCAGTTTGTACCTCATTGATGTGAAGAGGAGAACTGCAAGTTCATTGGTCTCATTAGAAAGTCATCCCTACACCTCAGATTTTCAAGAATGATTTCCATGCTTTGGCATATCTATATTTTATTTATAACTCCCTAATTATCAATTCGAAAACCAATATTCTGCTTAAAAGTACACCTAGAGTTAGGTCGTTCCTAAATGAATTAGTCCAAAAGAACTATTCCGCAAAAGGAACGATCGGAACTAGTTCGGGTCTTTCGTTTATCTAGCTCATTTTTCTACAGTCGTTTTTTGTTCTTGTTCACCTAGTACCTTTTGCTCCAATCTACATATTTCCCTTCATTGACTGAATTACAATGGAATTCAGGAACCTGGTTCCTTTAGCGTAGGTTCGAACCGTTTCAGGAATAAAATTACCCTAGCTTACTACATCTCAGGATTATTTTGCTCATGCTTTTTTGCTTTTCCGAGGATATAAGGAAGCCGAAAATCAGCGCTCTCACTCGCATCTTCTCAAATTATTGCCGGACCAATCGTCAATCACCAATACTAAGCCCGAAGTTTTTATCAATGGAGGAGAAAGAACCTAAACTGATGCGTTGATCATCAATATCATCTTTTGATTAGCTGAGTCATCGCGATGTGGTTGAGGCTTAAAGGCCTACTGAGAGAACCCGCTACCGCCTGAAACTTCAAATTAGTTTCATTTCCTCAGGTCTCGCCCACAAACAGCGCGAGTTTATCTTAGCTATTGAGATCACCTCAGCCCTCAATTATCAAGCCCTCATTTATCAAGAGACAGATAATATAATTACACCTTATGTTATTGAGGAGAACAAAAGTCAGTGGACCAATCCGGGACCTAAGATAGCCCAGGCCCTCTCTTGCATCAATTTCGAGTGATGCAGTTTTGATTGTACAATGCAGAACAAAGATTATGCCGTCTGATGGACAATGTCATTGCAAAACCAAGTTCCTCGATTGTATCGAGGAACTTCTTCGTTTTTTGAACGAGGTAGCCGAATGTTTAATAAAAGAAATATTGATAGTAGCGATTAGAACAATAATTGAGTACGAGAAAATCCAATTTTTTTTCGAAATTTCAGCTCCACTTACCGATACATTAAACCAGGAGTGCAAATACACTACCAGGGAACAATTGTACTGAGACAGGACGTCTTCACCAAACTATTTTACATTCAGTGCGATGCATCTGCATATGGGATCGGAGCTGTACTCTTTCAGCAAAATGTATCTCAGATGAGAACTGAGCATTTGATCGCATTCTATCCATAAAGTGGAAGTTCCCTTTGAATTACTTGATGTAGAAGTATTATTCGGAACGGCTGGATGGTATCGACGATTTATTAATGCAATTTCAGCTCCATTTAAGGGTACATTATAGAACGTTCCTTTCATTGATCGAATTAAGTGAGGTGTACCAATTGAACGAAAAAAAATGTGGAACTAAATGAATGACCTAGTTCAGTTTGCTAAGCGAACCTAAAAAGGTTGTATCATTTCAGGAACGAGTTGCTCAACTCTAGAGTTTGGAAATTGAGCAGAAACCTTCCCAAGAAGGGGAAGATTCCTTCTTCTACCGATCAGATTTAATTGACTATTCAATTACTTGCTCAACACACTGAAGTAGAATTTTGTAGAGTTGGGCAATTCTGCAAAAGGAAAGATCGGCTCTAGTCCGGTTCTTACGTTCACCTTGTTCTTCTTGATCTAGTCTTTCCTATGAACTATTATATTAAAAGGAACTATAGAACAAAATTGCCTAGTTTTTTATGCAGGTCGAACCAAATAGATCGACACGAGATTTTGCAATTTGGAGCTATGTCGTTGCGGAAAGACCTTTTTAATGGAATTATTTCGCAAAGGGAACGATCGGAACTAGGTCAGGTTCTTTCGTTCATCTAGTTCCTTTTGGTCCAGTCGATCCTCTTTTGCTCAGTACGATGCATCTGAATATGGGATCGATGCGAATGTGCCATCGATCGCATGATTCATATTTTTTTTACAAACCCGACAGAAGTAGGATTTGGAACTAGTTCCACAATAGAGACGATCGGCACTGGGTCCGGTACTTTCGCTCATCTAGTTCTTGCTCTTCTTCATCTTGGACATTAAATCCCATTTTCCATTTAGATCGTTTCGTTCATTGATCGAATTTAATGAAGTGTTCCATGGAACTAGTTCCTTTTGCGGTGTGGCCAAAGAAGATCGATCGATAGAGCGAGATTGCTCAACAAGAGAAATTGAAAATTGACCAGAAATCATCCGATGGGATTTCCCTGCCCTTTTTATACCCTTCACCACACTTTGGTACAGGGTATTATGTCTTTGTGCATATGTTTGTAACAGGCAAAAGGAAACGAGATAGATACATGGTTCCTTTTGAGAATATGCACAGTATCACTTTCTGAGTCGATTTATGGATGTCCATCCGTCTGTCCGTCTATAGATGTTAAATTGTAAACAAAGTACAGGTCGCATTTATGATCCGATTTGGATGAAATTTGGCATAGGTCACTTATTAGGCCCAAGGACGAACCCTATTGAAATTGGGAAAAATCGGTTCAGATTTAGATATAGCTCTCATATATATATATATATATATATATATAGTTTTGCACGAAATTTGGCACAGCATAATGAATTAGTTTGGAATGATTTGTGTTAAGTTTTCTGAAAATCGGTTCAGATGTAGATATAGCTCCCATATATATTTTCGCCCGATTTAATGTAAATGGTGCACCAAAGTCCCTATATATCTTTCGATTTGCACAAAATTTGGCACAGCGTAATGAATTAGGTATAGACTGATTTGTGTTAAGTTTCCTGAAAATCGGTTCGGATTTAGACAGCTCCCATTTATATTTTCGTCCGATATAATGTAAAAGTTCACCAAAGTCCCTATATATCTTTCGATTTGCACGAAATTTGGCACATCGTAATAAAGTAGGTCTAGAATGATGTGTGTTAAGTTTCGTGAAAATCTGTTCAGATTTAGATATAGCTCCTATATATATTTTCGTCCGATTTGCACGAAATTTGGCACATCGTAATGAATTAGGTGTAGAATGATGTGTGTTAAGTTTCCTGAAACCAGTTCAGATTTAGATATAGCTTCTATATATGACCAAGTGTCAAGTCCGTTGGGATTCATCTGTTGAATATACCCAAAGTGGTGAAGGGTATCATATAGTCGGCCCCGTCCGATTTTACTACTTTCCTTACTGGTGTCAGTTGCTGTTTTTATCGGATTGTTTAATGATGCGAGTTTCATGTGGACTATGTATTGGGGAGCAGGGCTTTACAATTCACATTTGCCACTCTCAATATTTATTTTGTATCCCATGTATTTTTTCTCAATTGGTTGATATTTTCAATACACATCATTTGCAATATCCAGTTCTTCATTGTGGTGGTTGAAAGATAGATGGCGTAGCTATTTAAGCTATGTTCGGGGTCTTGGAAAGGCCAGCATTAAATGAAATTGTACGGTTACGCTAAGAAATTGTTTGGCACTAAATTAAAAAGAAAAAAACATCAGGAAAGTAATCAAAAATAATAAACACATGGTCACCAAGGAGATGTGCCGAAGTCTGCCTGATCGGCAAAGAAGAAGCCAAGAAGCTAAACAAGCTGACCATAATGACATTAAATGAAATGCAATGCATATGTCAGGCAGCATCGTGGTTATTATCATTGAAATTTGGAAAGACATGGACGATGTGACAAACTTCAAAGTGGGTAAACGATTGATCGGGAGGGAAGATGGAGGAGGGAAATATAGAGATAGGTAGGTGGTATGGAATCCCCATAGGCATTAGGAATTTTTATAAACAACTACGTACATCCTAGTGAGTGTTGCGGAATTGCCTTACCAGCCATTACTTTTGCTTACATCGCCATACATCTTCTGTTGGCCTCTGGTGGAGGTGGCGGTTGCGGCCAAGTGGGTGGGTGATGTCTTCTTCATCTGCTGGTCATTTATTATTGATAAGACAAGTAGTTGTTGGTTCGTTGGTTTCTTTCTTCTGTATGACTGATTATAATTGATGTTGCAACCTATAAAAGTTGTTCGTTGTTGTTGCCGTGTGTACATGTGCCAGATGTGTGCCTCTATTAGGATGATAAGAGGTTGTAGGAGGAGGATGAGGACGACAAAGAGCAATAAGTTGCAATGACTAATTTGATTAGCTTTCTCTCTGGGCAATAGGTTCAAGTGTGACCAATGTTTGAGGAAAACAGAAAAATCATTCAATGATAATTCATTAGAGGATTAAAAAGAAGTAGAAGCATGGCGGAGAAAGATCGGAGGTAGTTAACAAGGTGCTTTAATTGACACTTGAATATATTTATTACTTGAGATCTTCGGCGTAGAGATCCCTAAGTGAAATCAGCTGTTTGTAACAGAAGTTATGAAAAAAATTTGAGCTTGCAAGAATCCGTAAAATTGACGGGAAGCGGCAAATAAGAGTGATTATCGATTTCGCGTTATTGTCACCTGATTAATTGTTTCTTAAAGCTATTGGCGTAGGCATGAAGTGGCTTGATCTAGAGATCCCTAACTGAATCCAACAGACGATTATGGTTATTCGTCGGGTGCAAGGCGCTATTGGAGGTTGTCAGAAAGCTTTCTTGAAGCCTTAACATTCTCATAGATATGACGTGGAGCAATCTAGAAATCCCTACGTGAAATCCTGCGACAGGACTTCTTCACCAAACCTCTTTTATATTCAGCGGTATTTTTTCATCTAAATACTTTTGGGGTTGGAGCAGAGCATCCGAGGGGATTCTATTCATCAAGCGCCAGATTCTATTGAAGCTCCATTGAATTAGAAGATTATTCGGAACGGCTGGATGCTATTGACGATTTTCTAAACGAATTCTCAATGCAATTTCAGCTTCCCTATCAATAATCAATATAAAGAGGCTCTCGTCAAACTAAAAAGGATATTAACTTCAGTTCCTGTACTGTGACAGACCGGAAAACATTCAACATTCAAATCCCTAAGTGAAATCAGCTGTTTGCATCCAACAGCTGATTGTAGTTGACCGTTGGAAGCCAAAGGCTACTGGAAATTCGCTCAACACGATGAAGAGAAATTTAGGTTTCATGGTCATGGCTTCAGCAGAAAATTTACAAGAAGGAGCGAAGAAGTATGATTATCGATTCGCCGCTCCAGATTTTTTGTTCGTTGATTAACCTTCGGGCTTCAAAGGCTATTGGAAATTCTCTCAACATGATGAAGAAGTTGTCAGAAAGCTGTCTTGAAGCCATGAGATAGATCGTAACTGCAGTAGTCACCTGATATAGTCATAGACATAGCGATGAAGTGGTGCCATATAGAGATCCCTTAGTGGGACAAATTGTTTGTATCGAAAAGCTGCTAGTAGTTGACCGTCGGGCCCAACAAATTGGGTTTGTCATTTTATGATAAAATGAAGTGGTCTTATTTAGAGATTTCTAAGTGAATTCAGCTGTTAAGTACTCAGTAACAGTGAAGCACCAGATTCTGTTGAAAATTCTCTGAACAAAATGTAGACAAATTTAAGATTGTATTAGACCAGTTAAAAGGATTTTGCAATGAGGTACGATTATCGATTCCCCGAACCTGTTTGTTTCTCCCTTAATGCTATTGCCGTTGAAATGAATTGGATGTATCTAGAGATCCCTAAGTGAAATCAGCTGTTTGTATCCAACAGCTGATTGTGAATAATCGTCCGTGGCCAGAGGTAGGGTCTATTAATATGGCCATCCAACGAGACCAAATGCAAATTAGATGCTTCTCAAGATTGCTGTCAAAATCCATTATTGTGAATTTTTTTCGATGGAGGCGAATTTGGGCATTTCCGAAAGCTGGCCTGAAATCTTGTTGAAGCTTGCAAACTTATGACTCTTATCGAAAATTTATGTAGCGTCGACGAAGTATTATTATCGATTCGGTGAAAGTAGTTACTGAATTATTTATGCAGCATAATAAAGTTTAGGACTTGAGACTTATTACTTTAATACTTCAGAATAAATAATAAAGAGACAAAGATATGTGTATATCCATTGGGCTCTATTACTAGCACTTCACAATGGAAAATCAGCTTGAGTTGTGGTTTTGCTTCTTCGGAGTTCAGATGAAGGGGGCGGTGATTATCAGATTTGATTTGACAAAGCATCCATATCTTACTGTCGGGCGCTGCAATTGGTGAAGAGCTGCAATTGGTGTTGCTGCTGTGGTCTGCTGTCGTTCCGCATCGTGGGAGGTTCGCGGTCTCTCTACTTCGCGAGGTTCACTTCTGCTTTTGTGGATGTTATGTAGGCTGCCCGTGAGGGCAGTTTCGTTGATTGTTTGTGTTGTGATGTCCGAGGCCGCGGTCCTTTGGGCCCTTTGTGCAGTGCGTGAGCCCTTCACCCCTTCCTGGGGCAAGGTTTTTCCTTGCCGCTTGCGGTTTTTGAATGCTGTCGTATTTTGTGTTTTGGGATACCAGCCCGGACTTGCGTCGAACTGGGAGAGGCTTCGTAACAGAAAAATTTCTTTGTGTGCGAGAGAGAAAGAAGAGTGTTTTTAAGTTCGATAATGTTTATTCAGACCTTAATAAGTACTCAAGCAAGTATACGAAAGGATTGCACTGCAGGACACATTAAGGTTGCGGAACGATTGTCCTGCAAGATATCTTAATAAGTACTCAGGCAAAGATACGGGAGGAGTCTACTGCAAAACGAAATAGATGGTTCCTCATAACTTCAATGAAAACCAGTAAGGAAAGTATTAAAGTCGGACTGGGCCGACTATATGATACCCTTCACCACTTTGGGTATATTCTACATATGTATCCTAAAAGACTTCGCGTTTTTATATATATCTATATCTGAACCGATTTCGGGGAAACTTGCCAGAGACTAATTTATATTACCTCAGTATTATATTACCTCAATTGGCCTAGCTATGGATCTTTTCACGAAGCTTAGTACACATGATTCTAGACTAGTACCCTATACCAAAATTGGTGCAAATCGAAAGATATATAGGGTCTTTGGTGCACTAATTACCTTAAATCGGATGAAAATATATATGGGAGCTATATCTAAATCTGAAACGATTGTCACGAAACTTTGCACACATCATTCTAGCCTTAATTCAATACGCTATGTCAAACTTCGTGCAAATCGAAGGATATATAGGGACTTTGGTGCACCATTTACATAAAATCGGACGAAAATATATATGGGAGGTATATCTAGATCTGAACCGATTTTCACGAACCTTTGCACACATCATTCTAGACCTAATTTAGTACGATATGCCAAATTTCGTGCAAATTGAAAGATATATACGGACTTTGGTACACAATTTCCCTTAAATCGGACGAAACTATATATGGGAGCTATATCTAAATCTGAACCGATTTTCAGGAAACTTAACACACATCATTCTAGACCCAATTCAGTACACTATACCAAATTTCGTACAAATCGAAAGATATATAGGGTATTTGGTGGACCATTTACATTAAATCGGACGAAAATATATATGGGAGCTCTATCTAAATCTGAACCGATTTTCAGGAAACTTAACACACACCATTCTCGACCTAATTCATTATGCTATGCCAAATTTCGTGCAAATCGAAAGATATTTGGGGACTTTGGTACACCATTTACCTTAAATCGGACGAAAATATATATGGGAGCTGTATCTAAATCTGAACCGATTTTCACGAAACTTTACACACATCATTCTAGACTTTATTTAGTACGCTGTGCCAAATTTCGTGAAAATCTAAAGATATATAGGGACTTTGGTACACCATTTACCTTAAATCGGACGAAAATATATATGGGAACTATATGTAAATCTGAACCGATTTTTCCCAATTTCAATAGGGTTCGTCCTTGGGCCAAACAAATGAGCTGTGTCAAATTTCATTCAATTCGGATCATAAATGCAACCTGTACTTTGTTTACAATTTAACATGGACAGACGGACGGACATGCATAAATCGACTCAGAACGTGATTCTATGCATATTCTCAAGATGTTACAAACATATGCACAAAGACATAATACCCTGTACCACAGTGTGGTGAAGGGTATAAAAATCCACACCAATGGAGCTCCGCACAAATACCTTCGCTGTCATCCGATAATAATAATTACCTTTTTGCCAAAAATCGGATTTAATATTTAATTTAATTAAATTACAAATCCATGTAAAAGAAACTGCATAAGCTTATCACATCAAAGAAGCTTGTGTGAGAGGTTTAAGTCTTGCACCCTTCCACATGAATTAGCCCCTGTCACAATAATTGACCAGAAGCATAATTTGAGTTTTTGAGAAATGGTAGAAAGGTTGACACATGTCAACAAATATCCACGAAAATAAAACGAAATGGAATTTGAGAATTAAACCCGAAATAAAGCATAAATGGTAATCGTATCGTACGATTCGCATTGGCCACCTCTGACCACAAATAAAGAATGACTAGTGTTTATTCGAATTTATTTTTTATACCCTTCACCACACTGTGGTACAGGGTATTATGTCTTTGTGCATATGTTTGTAACAGGCAAAAGGAAACGAGATAGACACATGGTTCCTTTTGAGAATATGCATAGAATCACTTTCTGAGTCGATTTATGCATGTCCGTCCGTCCGTCTGTCCGTCTGTCCGTCCGTCTGTAGATGTTAAATTGTAAACAAAGTACAGGTCGCATTTATGATCCGATTTGGATGAAATTTGGCACATGAGCCTAGAGAGATGTCTGCCAAGTTTCGAGAAAATCGGTCTAGATTTCTATATAGCTCCCATATATAGTTTCGTCCGATTTCATGTAAATGGTGCCCCAAAGTCGCAATATATCTTTCGATTTGCACGAAATTTGGCATAACGTACTGAATTGAGCCTAGAGTGATGTCTGCCTTCTTTCGTGAAAATCGGTCCACATATAGATATAGCTCCCTTTTATTATAGATTGATTTTAAGTATTTAACGTATCCTTCGATTTGCACGAAATTTGGCATGGTGCCCAAAGTCGCAATATATGGTGCCCCAAAGTCGCAATATATCTTTCGATTTGCACGAAATTTGGCATAACGTACTGAATTGAGCCTAGAGTGATGTCTGCCTTGTTTCGTGAAAATCGGTCCAGATATAGATATAGCTCTATTTTATTATAGATTGATTTTAAGTAATTGACGCACCAAGGAACCAATAGCTTGATAGGAACAAAACGTTCTGAAATTACTATAACCTAACCTGTGACATGTTTGTTTGAAATCGCTTAATATTTGGATAGAGCTTCCATATATATTTTCGCCAGATTTCAAGTAAATTGGGCATCAAACTCCTCATGTAGTCAGATTGACATACATTTTTGCACAACTTACAAAATTGAGCATAGAATTACGTATTTGCGTTTTCTAGAAGTACAGACATAGCCCAACGGATGAAATGTTTATATTTCTTTGAAGTCGATTTACATACTTTATGAATAGATCTAGGAAGATTCACATTTAGATAAATATCACATATTTTATTTCAACCAATTTCATGTTAATAGTCCTGTTTAATATACCCATAGTGGTGAAGGGTATCATATAGTCGGCCCCGTCCGACTTTACTACTTTCCTTACTGGTTTTTTTTGCCAAATTTCATTTGAACGTAACCCACAAAATAAAACATTGGTCCCTGGTGACATTGACATGTGGCGAAATTTAATTCCACCTCAAAATTTTTTGTCAACAACTTCGGTCAAATATCAGTTGGGTCTGCCACACTCTCTCTCTCTCGAGTGTGCCCAAGGGGCGAAGCTTTACAACTGTTTTCTTTCAAATGAAATGACAGTTTTATGAATTTCAACGATATTGATTTCAATAATTTTTATTTTTGGGAGGGTTCGAATATTTTTTACCACAGGCGGGGTTAAAGAGTACAGAATTAAACATAAAATAAATACATACACACACTCACAATTATGAAACAATTTAATTTATGTCACTTGGTGGCCTCTAGGGTTTTGGAGATTTCATCTGTATTCGGTGTTTGAATGGCTTTTAATAATTTCGAAAAAATGTCAAATATTAAATATCAATTTTATGGGTGGTCATAAATAATTCTAATGAAATTAGGATTTGGAAATAAACAATTAAAAAAAAAGTAGTAAAGTCGGACGGGGCCGACTATATGATACCCTTCACCACTATGTGTATATTAAACAGGACTATTAACATGAAATTGGATGAAATAAAATATGTGATATTTATCTAAATGTGAATCTACCTAGATCTATCCATAAAGTATGTAAATCGACTTCAAACAAATATAAATAGGTCATCTGTTGTCCTATGTCTGTACTTCTAGAAAACGCAACTAAGTAATTCTATGCTCAATTTTATACGTTGTGCAAAATTTGATGTCAATCTGACTAACATGAGGAGTTTGATGTCCAATTTACTTGAAATCGGGCGAAAATATATATGGAAGCTCTATCCAAATATTAAGCGATTTTAAACAAACTTGTCACAGCTTAGGTTATACTAATTTCAGAACGTTTTGTTCCTATCAGCCTATTGGTTCCTTGGTGCGCCGATTACCTTAAATCGATTTATAATAAAAGGGAGCTATATCTAAATCTGGACCGATTTTCTCGAAACTTGGCAGACATCACTCTAGGCTCATTTCAGTACGTTATGCCAAATTTCGTGCAAATCGAAGGATATATAGGGACTTTGGTGCACCATTTACATGTAATCGGACGACACTATATATGGGAGCTATATCTAAATCTGGAGCGATTTTCACGAAACTTGGTAGACATCATTCTAGGCTCTATTCGGTACGTTATCCAAATTTCGTGCAAATCGAATTATATATAGGGACTTTGGGGCACCATTTCCCATATATATGGGAGCTATATAAATTAGAGAGCTATATCTAAATCTGGACCGATTTTCACGAAACTTGGCAGACATCATTCTAGGCTCAATTCAGTACGTTATGCCAAATTTCGTGCAAATCGAAAGATAAATAGGGACTTTGGTGCACCATTTACATGAAATCGTACGAAACTATATATGGGAGCTATATCTAAATCTGGACCGATTTTCTCGAAACTTGGCAGACATCACTCTAGGCTTAATTCAATACGTTATGCCAAAGTTCGTGCTAATCGAAAGATATATAGGGACTTTGGGGCCCCATTTACATTAAATCGGACGAAACTATATATGTGAGCTATATCTAAATCGGGACCGATTTTCATGAAACTTGGCAGACATCATTCTAGGCCCAATTAAGTACGTTATGCCAAATTTCGTGCAAATCGAAGGATATATAGGGACTTTGGGGCACCATTTACATGAAATCGGACGAAACTATATATGGGAGCTATATCTAAATCTGGACCGATTTTCTTGAAACTGGGCAGACACCATTCTAGACTCAATTCAGTACGTTATGCCAAATTTCGTGCAAATCGAAAGATATATAGAGACTTTGGGGCACCATTTACATGAAATCGGACGAAACTATATATGGGAGCTATATCTAAATCTGGACCGATTTTCACGAAACTTGGCAGACATCACTCTAGGCTTAATTCAGTACGTTATGCCAAATTTCGTGCAAATCAAAAGATATATAGGGACTTTGGGGCACCATTTACATGAAATCGGACGAAACTATATATGGGAGCTATATCTAAATCTGGACCGATTTTCACGAAACTTGGCAGACATTATTCTAGACCTAAATGATTAGGCTGTACTAATTTTCGTGCAAATCGAAAGTTATATAGGGACTGTTTACATTAAATCGGTTAAATATATATATGGGAGCTATATCTAAATCTGAACCGATTTTTCCCAATTTCAATAGGGTTCGTCCTTGGGCCAAATAAGTGACCTATGCCAAATTTCATCCAATTCGGATCATAAATGCGACCTGTACTTTGTTTACAATTTAACATGGACAGACGGACGGACGGACGGACGGACAGACGGACATGCGTAAATCGACTCAGAAAGTGATTCTATGCATATTCTCAAAAGGAACCATGGGTCTATCTCGATTATTTTTGCCTGTTACAAACATATGCACAAAGACATAATACCCTGTACCACAGTGTGGTGAAGGGTATAAAAATCGATGTAGTATGATAGTGCTTGCAAAAGAATGCCATCCATGATTTCCGCAAGCAGAGTTTTCATGAAGACTGAAAGAATTTAAATGCTTTGTGCATGGTGGCTGGCAATATCGTATTGCTTTTTATCCCCTTTCAGCGATTGTTCCATTATAGAGAGCCTGCAAATATTAGTTCTAATGGTAGTAGCTTTGATTATGAAACTGGATAGAGGCTGTAATCTGTGGTTGAGCGGTCTCGAACTTTTTGGAGTTCTACTGGTAATAGTTTCGGCGATGAACTTGACCGAAGGTTTCGGTAAAACGGGTGTCTGGGCCACTAGGTATGCCGATCTAGCGTGGCAATTAGAACTTTGGGAACATTTTGGCGGAAGTGGTTTATACCCTAATCGAGGGTAGATTTTCGGCTCGGTGTGGAGTTGCATTACAACCAGGTGCCTGGCAGGAAATTTAGGATAGATAAGGAGGTGATCACGTCCAAATACGTGAGATCGATTGGTTTCTGGACTTTGATGTGCGGGGGCGTTGGTTGGCGCTTTCTATTAACTAGTAATCTAAGCATCTCTGTCACAGTGTCACTCCTTTTATTCGTGTCACTCCTTGGGTATGAAGGTGGGCAGAGGCTATAATCAATGGGTAATCAGTCTTGAACTATTTGGAGTTCTACTGGTAGTAGCTTCGGCTATGAATCTGACGGAAATTTTCGATAGCACGGGTGCAGGGCCCCTAGGTCTGCGGATTTAGACTGGCAGTTGGTGTTCGCCCTTCGGTGAGCATAGTTGCTGGAGGTGGTTTATATCCCAATCGAGGGTAGAGTTTCGGCTCGGTGTGGAGTTGCACTACAACCGGAAGGCTATCCCATAGAAATGCAGGAGTATTAGATGGTATCCGCTCCTCAACCAAAGAGGTGATCACGTCCAAATACATGTGATCGATTGGTATCTGGAATTTGGTGTGCGGGGACGTAGGTTGAAGCCTTGTATTAACTGGTGTTTACAGCACCGTGGGGTAAGACCACATGGTATGTACCCACGTTCTCTAAGCATCTCAGGCACTGTGTTACAATTTTATTCGTTCTAATGGTAATAGCTTGGCTATGAAGCTGGGCAGAGGCCATAATCTGTGGTTAATCAGTCTTGAACTATTTGGAGTTCTACTTCGGCTAGGAACCTGACCGAATGTTTCGATAGCACGGGTGTCAGGGCCCCCAGGTTTGCGGATCTAGACTGGCAGTTGGTGTTCAGC
Organism: Musca vetustissima; assembly: GCF_032173495.1. Lineage (NCBI taxonomy): Eukaryota > Metazoa > Arthropoda > Insecta > Diptera > Muscidae > Musca > Musca vetustissima. The sequence continues at coordinate 33,818 of NW_026875351.1, forward strand.
CTTCGTGGGGCATCGTGCTGGAGGTGGTTTATAGAGTTTGGGCTCGGTGTGGAGTTGTATTATAACCGGCTGCCTGGTCAATAGTAAGGCAGTAGTTTTAAATGCGCTCGGCTCCTCATCCAAGGAGGTGATCACGACCAAATACGTGTGATCGATTGGTATCTGGACTTTGGTGTGCGGGGCGTTGGTTGACGCTTTGTATTAACTGATGTTTTCAGCACCGTGAGATAAGAACGCAAGATAGGTTCCCACATACTCTAAGCAAATCTGTCATAGTGTTACTCCTTTTATTGTACTAGTTCTAATGGTAGTAGCTTTTGATATGAAGCTAGGCAGGTCTAGGTCTGCGGATCTAGACTGGCAGTTGGTGTTCACCGTTCGGGGAGCATCGTACTGGAGGTGTTTTATAGAGTTTCGGCTCGGTGTGGAGTTGCACTACAACCGGGGGCCTGTCCCATAGAAAGGCAGAAGTTTTAGATAGGCTCTGCTCCCCTATGTTGTCAGAAAACGCTTTGAATTTGGGAGCTTACTCATGAATCATGTGAAGAATTTACATTAGGCTACGAAGAAGCGTGATGTCTTATAAATGTGCAGTTCTATAAAAATGAGAAGTGAGAGAGAGAAGATTTTGGCTCAGAGCTTAAAGCTATCAGAAGGACGAACAAACAATTTTAGGACAGAGCGCTTCAATAGAATAACGAAAATAAAAATTTAGACGTGTTAGAAAACTGAACAAAAATCTTGGAACAAGCTTTACGATTGATCGGGCGCCACTGATCCTCGAATACCTGTGATCGATAATATTTTAAATTTTATATGGAACTGGCGTTACGATTTAGGCTAGGGAGCTTAATCTTGATTACTGTTGCATGGGACGAATAAGGATGATTGTATATTGGGCGCCAATGGCTATCGGTTAAATTACGCAACACTATAAAGACTGAATTTGTAATCATCAAAAGGAGTTGTAAAGGCGTTAAAGTCCTCCCTTAAGGAAATTCGCAAACAAAATTATTTCCACTAAACCGATATTATTTCCAAAGCATTTTGTCCCGACTGATTGCCATGAATTGCAGTATTTTGATTCCAATTTTATTATTCTGATACGAAATGCAATGAAATGGCGATAATCATAAATAATAACAATAATAATTTTCTTTGCTACATAAACATTGAAATACGACTGGATCTTGCGACTCAATTTCAACGACGATCGAATCCGCAACAACAAAATAAACAAAATTTCTTAATAAGATGCAAAAGACGAAAAAGGAACAGAACATAAGAACCATGCTGTGGCAGAAGCCAAGGATGGCGACGACAAAGATCATGATGACGATGATGCTGCCAGCCATGACAAAGGGCCACACCCAGCATCAGGAACATGATGATGGGGGGATTTGGCAAAAGACACCAAGATGGGCATAAATTTTGTTGCACACAAAAAAAAAAAAACATAAACAAAATTCATAAATAAGAATTAGGAAAGGAACCGGGTAAAATTTTAACTATAAAAATAATAACCGGTTAAACATTAGTCCAAAATATAGAAAAGCCATAGATATGGTGCTTGGATTGGAAGAATATTTTTTCTAGCCTAGCCTAAGGCGTGGATTTTTAAAAGAATATTTTTCGAAGGCTACCCCAAGGCGTGGATTTTTAAAAGAATATTTTTTCAAGGCTATCCTAAGGCGTGGATTTTTAAAAGAATATTTTTTCGAAGGCTATCCTAAGGCGTGGATTTTTAAAAGAATATTTTTCGAAGGCTACCCCAAGGCGTGGATTTTTAAAAGAATATTTTTTCAAGGCTATCCTAAGGCGTGGATTTTTAAAAGAATATTTTTTCAAGGATATCCTAAGGCGTGGATTTTTAAAAGAATATTTTTTCAAGGCTATCCTAAGGCGTGGATTTTTAAAAGAATATTTTTTCAAGGCTATCCTAAGGCGTGGATTTTTAAAAGAAAATTTTTTCAAGGCGTGGATTTTTAAAAGAATATTTTTTCAAGGCGTGGATTTTTAAAAGAATATTTTTTCAAGGCGTGGATTTTTAAGAGAATATTTTTTCGAAGGCTATCCTAAGGCGAGGATTTTTAAAAGAATATTTTTCGAAGGCTATCCTAAGGCGTGGATTTTTAAACGAATATTTTTTCAAGGCTATCCTAAGGCGTGGATTTTTAAACGAATATTTTTCGATGGCTCCCAGAAGGCGTGGATTTTTAAAAGAATATTTTTTGATGGCTCCCAGAAGGCGTGGATTTTTAAAAGAATATTTTTCGATGGCTCCCAGAAGACGTGGATTTTTAAAAGAATATTTTTCGATGGCTCCCAGAAGGCGTGGATTTTTAAAAGAATATTTTTCGATGGCTCCCAGAAGGCGTGGATTTTTAAAAGAATATTTTTCGATGGCTCCCAGAAGGCGTGGATTTTTAAAAGAATATTTTTTTCGAAGGCTAGCCTAAGGCGTGGATTTTTAAAAGAATATTTTTTTCGAAGGCTACCCCAAGGCGTGGATTTTTAAATGAATTTTTTTCGAAGGCTACCCCAAGGCGTGGATTTTTAAAAGAATATTTTTCGAAGGCTACCCCAAGGCGTGGATTTTTAAAAGAATATTTTCGAAGGCTACCCCAAGGCGTGGATTTTTAAAAGAATATTTTTCGAAGGCTACCCCAAGGCGTGGATTTTTAAAAGAATATTTTTCGAAGGCTACCCCAAGGCGTGGATTTTTAAAAGAATATTTTTCGAAGGCTACCCCAAGGCGTGGATTTTTAAAAGAATATTTTTCGAAGGCTACCCCAAGGCGTGGATTTTTAAAAGAATATTTTTCGAAGGCTACCCCAAGGCGTGGATTTTTAAAAGAATATTTTTCGAAGGCTACCCCAAGGCGTGGATTTTTAAAAGAATATTTTTCGAAGGCTACCCCAAGGCGTGGATTTTTAAAAGAATATTTTTCGAAGGCTACCCCAAGGCGTGGATTTTTAAAAGAATATTTTTCGAAGGCTACCCCAAGGCGTGGATTTTTAAAAGAATATTTTTCGAAGGCTAGCCCAAGGCGTGGATTTTTAAAAGAATATTTTTCGAAGGCTAGCCCAAGGCGTGGATTTTTAAAAGAATATTTTTCGAAGGCTACCCCAAGGCGTGGATTTTTAAAAGAATATTTTTCGAAGGCTACCCCAAGGCGTGGATTTTTAAAAGAATATTTTTCGAAGGCTACCCCAAGGCGTGGATTTTTAAAAGAATATTTTTCGAAGGCTACCCCAAGGCGTGGATTTTTAAAAGAATATTTTTCGAAGGCTACCCCAAGGCGTGGATTTTTAAAAGAATATTTTTCGAAGGCTACCCCAAGGCGTGGATTTTTAAAAGAATATTTTTCGAAGGCTACCCCAAGGCGTGGATTTTTAAAAGAATATTTTTCGAAGGCTAGCCCAAGGCGTGGATTTTTAAAAGAATATTTTTCGAAGGCTACCCCAAGGCGTGGATTTTTAAAAGAATATTTTTCGAAGGCTACCCCAAGGCGTGGATTTTTAAAAGAATATTTTTCGAAGGCTACCCCAAGGCGTGGATTTTTAAAAGAATATTTTTCGAAGGCTACCCCAAGGCGTGGATTTTTAAAAGAATATTTTTTCAAGGCTATCCTAAGGCGTGGATTTTTAAAAGAATATTTTTTCAAGGCTATCCTAAGGCGTGGATTTTTAAAAGAATATTTTTTCAAGGCTATCCTAAGGCGTGGATTTTTAAAAGAATATTTTTTCAAGGCTATCCTAAGGCGTGGATTTTTAAAAGAATATTTTTTCAAGGCTATCCTAAGGCGTGGATTTTTAAAAGAATATTTTTTCAAGGCTATCCTAAGGCGTGGATTTTTAAAAGAATATTTTTTCAAGGCTATCCTAAGGCGTGGATTTTTAAAAGAATATTTTTTCAAGGCTATCCTAAGGCGTGGATTTTTAAAAGAATATTTTTTCAAGGCTATCCTAAGGCGTGGATTTTTAAAAGAATATTTTTTCCTTTGGTAGTTTAGCTATTGGCGACATGTTTGCTTTGCAACGAAGTCTGTGGCATTGTCTGCAGATTCTCTGAATGCGCCATCTGAATAGCTGCCAGCCTGACTGCCTTCCTTCCATTCGGAATACAGAAATTTTGCATCAGAAACCTTTTATTTGTGCTTAAGCTTTTGGAGGCATGAACATCGTCATCATCATCGTCGGATTTTTTTTGCAAATCGTCGCGTCTTGTCGCATTGCATCTTGTCTTGAGTGGCTGAGGAACAGACTGACAGTTTGAGCCTGTCTTTCAGAATTTTGTTGTTGCTTTTGTATGTGACTTGATTATATGTTGTCAGCTAAACCGCTCGTTTACAGAGCTGGTTGAAGTTGTTGTTATTTATATATATTCTTTCTTCTTATTATTCTGCTTGTCATTTCTAAGCCATCACTCCAGTTTTTTGTTCCAACTTCTGCTTCGTGTTCTTGGCAATGGAATTGAATTTGAGTCCATAATTCAACAGTTATGTTGCATTACAATTTCCTATTGGAACAAGCAAGGTTAATAACATTCGCGATGATTGGTGAAGGGAGAGAGGCTTTGAAAAATAGTCTTTTAAAAATCCACGCCTTATGGAGGCTTTGAAAAATAGTCTTTTAAAAATCCACGCCTTATGGAGGCTTTGAAAAATAGTCTTTTAAAAATCCACACCTTATGGAGGCTTTGAAAAATAGTCTTTTAAAAATCCACGCCTTATGGAGGCTTTGAAAAATAGTCTTTTAAAATTCCACGCCTTGGGGTAGCCTTCGAAAACTATTCTTTTAAAAATCCACGCCTTAGGATGACTTCGAAAACTATTCTTTTAAAAATCCACGCCTTAGGATGACTTCGAAAAATATTCTTTAAAAAATCCCGCATTAGGGTGTCTTCGAAAAATAATCTTTTAAAAATCCATGGAGGCTTTGAAAAATATTCTTTTAAAATTCCACGCCTTGGGGTAGCCTTCGAAAACTATTCTTTTAAAAATCCACGCCTTAGGATGACTTCGAAAACTATTCTTTTAAAATTCCACGCCTTCGGATGACTTCGAAAACTATTCTTTTAAAAATCCACGCCTTAGGATGACTTCGAAAAATATTCTTTTAAAAATCCACGCCTTAGGATGACTTCGAAAAATATTCTTTTAAAAATCCACGCCTTAGGATGACTTCGAAAAATATTCTTTTAAAAATCCACGCCTTAGGGTAGCCTTTGAAAAATATTCTTTTAAAAATCCACGCCTTATAGAGGATCTTCAAAAATATTCTTTTAAAAATCCACGCCTTATAGAGGATCTTCAAAAATATTCTTTTAAAAATCCACGCCTTATAGAGGATCTTCAAAAATATTCTTTTAAAAATCCACGCCTTATAGAGGATCTTCAAAAATATTCTTTTAAAAATCCACGCCTTATAGAGGATCTTCAAAAATATTCTTTTAAAAATCCACGCCTTAGGGTAGCCTTTGAAAAATATTCTTGTAAAAATCCACGCCTTATAGAGGCCTTCAAAAATATTCTTTTAAAAATCCACGCCTTAGGGTGACTTCGAAAAATATTCTTTTAAAAATCCACGCCTTAGGATGACTTCGAAAAATATTCTTTTAAGAATCCACGCCTTAGGGAAACTTCGAAAAATATTGTTTTAAAAATCCACGCCTTAAGGTGACTTCGAAAAATATTCTTGTAAGAATCCACGCCTTAGGGAAACTTCGAAAAATATTGTTTTAAAAATCCACGCCTTAGGGTGACTTCGAAAAATATTCTTGTAAGAATCCATGCCTTAGGGAAACTTCGAAAAATATTATTTTAAAAATCCACGCCTTATAGAGGCCTTCAAAAATATTCTTTTAAAAATCCACGCCTTATAGAGGCCTTCAAAAATATTCTTTTAAAAATCCTCGCCTTAGGGGAGCCTTCGAAAAAATATTCTTTTAAAAATCTGAACCACCCTGTTATCCATTGAAATTAAGGCGGTAGATGGCTACAAACTTATTTGTTGTGGTTTCGTAAGCTACTGGAGGTTCGAGTATTACGGCAGGGTGTACAGGCGAGGTGTGGCAGAACTAAATCAATCCAGGAAATGCAGTAAATAAATACTAAAAGGAGACAAACAGGAAGGCAACAGCATATCGTGCAATCGCAACACGAGCCACAATGCCAAGGCAGAAATTGGCCAAAGGCACAATAGCCTGCAATTAGGGTGACCAGGACAATGGAACATTATTTCTGAATTGTTTTGTCGAACTTTAAAAAAATTTAAAGATGTTCATGAAACTTCACGTCTAATAGTTCCTCCCCTGGGCATATTTTACCATCCTCTGTTATAAGATTGTGGGACCGATATGGTCTCCCCATATCCTTCGTGTACTGCCTGTTCTACTACCTAAAACAAAAGCAAAGGTAGCAAGTTAAACCGGTTCCGACAGCATCGCATCATGACCATTTAATGATATACAAAGATATTCGTAATGCGCATGTGCAGATATTCTAAAGGACAGACACGCCGCATATGTGTAGAATACCCTGCAACCGAAAACCATGTAAGGTAGGAAGCTGCAGTGGGGTTGGATGGCTTGGCACATCAACAGATTATTGGGTTGCTTGACCATATGCCACTTTTGTTTTGTCCGACGACCCCTTGCCTCTGCAAACACACCGTGGCTACTACAGATCCTCGTGTTCGGCCTATGTGCATTGCTACTCAGGCACTCTAATCAGGCAATTTTTCCAAAACGAAGGAGGCTGATGAGGCCAGTGCGAAGTGGTTGGTAGAATGCCTAACAGATGCTGTTGGTTGTTCGGTTTTCTATGCCACAAGAACTGCATTCTGTACTGCCTATCTTCATTTGTGCGCATTATAAATGGACTTGCGCAGACAGTTAGCGGGGTTATGTATTTAGAAATTCTCGAGAAATCGCAGGAAAATAACAACAAGAAGAAGAGGAAAGACATGACATTACTGAAACGCACATGACAAAATGCGTCTGTGTCAAAGTGAGGCCTGAAGCTTTGACCACCATCTAGCAGAGCAGCATCCATCCGCAAGGCAATGAAGATTACTGGTTATAATGGAAATAATACAGTGGCTCAAAGAGATAAAATGGCGTGGATTTTTAAAAAATATTTTTCGAAGGCTATCAGAAGGCGTGGATTTTAAAAGAATATTTTTCGAAGGCTATCAGAAGGCGTGGATTTTTTAAAGAATATTTTTCCTAGGCTATCAGAAGGCGTGGATTTTTAAAGAATATTTTTCCTAGGCTATTAGAAGGCGTGGATTTTTTAAAGAATATTTTTCCTAAGCTATCAGAAGGCGTGGATTTTTTAAAGAATATTTTTCCTAAGCTATCAGAAGGCGTGGATTTTTTAAAGAATATTTTTTGGAGGCTTCCAGAAGGCGTGGATTTTTTAAAGAATATTTTTTGGAGGCTACCAGAAGGCGTGGATTTTTAAAAGAATATTTTTTGGAGGCTTCCAGAAGGCGTGGATTTTTAAAAGAATATTTTTCGAAGGCTACCTTAAGGTGGGGATTTTTAAAAGAATATTTTTCGAAGGCTACCTTAAGGTGGGGATTTTTAAAAAAATATTTTTCGAAGGCTACCTTTAGGTGGGGATTTTTAAAAGAATATTTTTCGAAGGCTACCTTTAGGTGGGGATTTTTAAAAGAATATTTTTCGAAGGCTACCTTTAGGTGGGGATTTTTAAAAGAATATTTTTCGAAGGCTATCAGAAGGCGTGGGGACCCATTGGACTTTTAATACAAAGTGGCGCCCAATTAATCCCTCCAATTCCCTATTCCCCATCTCGTGAGAAAGTTGAAAACTTTTTCCTGTAATTTATGTTGTTGTTTTTGTAATTTCCATCCGACCTGCAATTTCTTCAAATAAATCTACTTCAATTTCTCTTCTCTCTCGCTATCTTTCCAAATTGACGTTAATACTGCTGCTGGTCAATGATTTATTTTTCGCAATTTACACATTTGGCATTGGCTGTTGTTGTTGTTGTCATCGTAGCTGCTGTTGTTGTTATTGTTTTTACTATTATTATTGCCTTTAATGCCACAATTAGATTCAATCAGAGTTTTGAAGATTTCCTTTCCATTGGGTCCACGAGAGATTTTCTGATTGCTTTAAGGAACAAATTAAAGACAATTGTTTGCGTGATGTGATGCTGGCCGAAGATGCGTGCCGGCCTGACCGTTTGTGCCATGCACGAAGCGGTGCGTTTTCGTTCCCGTACCAAGTGCGGCTGTAAATGGGGACACAATGTGCAGCAACAACATGGAGTACATTCGGTACACGTTACGTGCCTCATTTGGCCAACAAATGAAACAATTGCAAAAAAAAATGCAAGAAAACAAAAACAACAACAATTGTAAATGAAATAATCGCTGAAGTATTTTCCCTCCAGAAACGTTTTGCGAAATGACAACAATTTTCCAAAGACGGAGAAGTAGATGATATTTTCATATGAAAGATTAGCCGCCCGCCCACAGCCATTGAATTTAGGAAAAATATGTCCATCATTTTAAAATATTCTTTTAAAAATCCACGCCTTAGGGTAGCCTTCGAAAAATATTTTTTTAAAAATCCACGCCTTAGGGTAGCCTTCGAAAAATATTTTTTTAAAAATCCACGCCTTCTGATAGCCTTCGAAAAATATTCTTTTAAAAATCCACGCCTTCTGATAGCCTTCGAAAAATATTCTTTTAAAAATCCACGCCTTCTGATAGCCTTCGAAAAATATTCTTTTAAAAATCCACGCCTTGGGGTAGCCTTCGAAAAATATTCTTTTAAAAAACCACGCCTTAGGGTAGACTTCGAAAAATATTATTTTAAAAATCCATGCCTTGGGGTAGCCTTGGAAATATATTCTTTTAAAAATCCACACCTTGGGGTAGCCTTCGAAAAATATTATTTTAAAAATCCACCTTTAGGGTAGACTTCGGAAAATATTCTTTTAAAAATCCACGCCTTGGGATGGCCTTCGAAAAATATTCTTTTAAAAATCCACGCCTTGGGATGGCCTTCGAAAAATATTCTTTTAAAAATCCACGCCTTGGGATGGCCTTCGAAAAATATTCTTTTAAAAATCCACGCCTTGGGATGGCCTTCGAAAAATATTCTTTTAAAAATCCACGCCTTGGGATGGCCTTCGAAAAATATTCTTTTAAAAATCCACGCCTTGGGATGGCCTTCGAAAAATATTCTTTTAAAAATCCACGCCTTCTGATAGCCTTCGAAAAATATTCTTTTAAAAATCCACGCCTTCTGATAGCCTTCGAAAAATATTCTTTTAAAAATCCACGCCTTCTGATAGCCTTCGAAAAATATTCTTTTAAAAATCCACGCCTTCTGATAGCCTTCGAAAAATATTCTTTTAAAAATCCACGCCTTCTGATAGCCTTCGAAAAATATTCTTTTAAAAATCCACGCCTTCTGATAGCCTTCGAAAAATATTCTTTTAAAAATCCACGCCTTCTGATAGCCTTCGAAAAATATTCTTTTAAAAATCCACGCCTTGGGGTAGCCTTCGAAAAATATTCTTTTAAAAATCCACGCCTTCTGATAGCCTTCGAAAAATATTCTTTTAAAAATCCACGCCTTCTGATAGCCTTCGAAAAATATTCTTTTAAAAATCCACGCCTTGGGGTAGCCTTCGAAAAATATTCTTTTAAAAATCCACGCCTTCTGATAGCCTTCGAAAAATATTCTTTTAAAAATCCACGCCTTCTGATAGCCTTCGAAAAATATTCTTTAAAAAATCCACGCCTTCTGATAGCCTTCGAAAAATATTCTTTTAAAAACCCACGCCTTCTGATAGCCTTCGAAAAATATTCTTTTAAAAATCCACGCCTTCTGATAGCCTTCGAAAAATATTCTTTTAAAAATCCAGGCCATGGGGTAGCCTTTGAAAAATATTCTTTTAAAAATCCACGCCTTCTGACAGCCTTCGAAAAATATTCTTTAAAAAATCCACGCCTTCTGATAGCCTTCGAAAAATATTCTTTTAAAAATCCACGCCTTAGGGTAACTGCGAAAACTGTTCTTTTAAAAATCCACGCCTTAGGGTGACCTCGAAAAATATTCTTTTAAAAATCCACGCCTTGGGGTAGACTTCGAAAAATATTCTTTTAAAAATCCACGCCTTCTGATAGCCTTCGAAAAATATTCTTTTAAAAATCTACGCCTTAGGGTGGCCTTCGAAAAATATTCTTTTAAAAATCTACGCCTTAGGGTGGCCTTCGAAAAATATTCTTTTAAAAATCTACGCCTTAGAGTAGCCTTCGAAAAATATTCTTTCAAAAATCCACGCCTTAGGGTAGCCTTGGAAAAATATTCTTTTAAAAATCCACGCCTTACGGTAGCCTTTGAAAAATATTTTTTTAAAAATCCACGCCTTCTGATAGCCTTCGGAAAATATTCTTTTAAAAATCCACACCTTCTGATAGCCCTCGAAAAATATTCTTTTAAAAATCCACGCCTTGGGGTAGCCTTCGAAAAATATTCTTTTAAAAATCCACGCCTTGGGGTAGCCTTCGAAAAATATTCTTTTAAATATCCACGCCTTCTGATAGCCTTCGAAAAATATTCTTTAAAAAATCCACGCCTTCTGATAGCCTTCGAAAAATATTCTTTTAAAAATCCACGTCTTCTGATAGCCTTCGAAAAATATTCTTTTAAAAATCTACGCCTTAGGGTAGCCTTCGAAAAATATTCTTTCAAAAATCCACGCCTTCTGATAGCCTTCGAAAAATATTCTTTAAAAAATCCACGCCTTCTGATAGCCTTCGAAAAATATTGTTTTAAAAATCTACGCCTTAGGGTAGCCTTCGAAAAATATTCTTTCAAAAATCCACGCCTTCTGATAGCCTTGGAAAAATATTCTTTTAAAAATCCAAATCTGCTTGTTCTTCTCATCCTGCAGTCTATAAATTTTCTTTTAAAAATCCACGCCTTCTGATAGCCTTCGAAAAATATTCTTTTAAAAATCCACGCCTTCTGATAGCCTTCGAAAAATATTCTTTTAAAAATCCACGCCTTCTGATAGCCTTCGAAAAATATTCTTTTAAAAATCCACGCCATGGGGTAGCGTTCGAAAAATATTCTTTTAAAAATCCACGCCTTGGGGTAGCCTTCGAAAAATATTCTTTTAAAAATCCACGCCTTCTGATAGCCTTCGAAACATATTCTTTTAAAAATCCACGCCTTCGGATGGCCTTCGAAAAATATTCTTTTAAAAATCCAAATCTGCTTGTTCTTCTCATCCTGCAGTCTATAAATTTTCTCCTCTCAGGTGGTTGACTAAGTTCAAGGTTGCCGTATTTTTGTCGCCCCAAACACAATCTATGACCTCCAATTTTGCTGTTAATTTTTATCGACATCAGATTATCTTCCATACTAGATGGAATAATGCCCACACTTGTTGTAAATGGTATCCAGCTTAGAAAAACAGGTCTCCGGATACACTACTGATGTGATATCTTTGTCACTGCCATCACAGATGGAGGACAGAGATAAGAAATAGTGGACAATTAATGGAAATGGAAAAGGTTGTATGGATGTAAGTAGGTTGTTCTTATGTTGTTAAGCGCCTGGTGTGACGACACCATAGGGTATTGTTGTTATTGTCATAAAATACGATATTCATGTAAACCATAGGTTAGTAGGCGATCTTAATAAACACTGGACGTTATATGTGTGTCATGGCGTATGAGAGAGGATGGGAAGATGATTGGAAAAAATATTCTTTAAAAATCCACGCCTAATAAGAGCCTCAAAAAATATTCTTTCGAAGAAGAAGACTCCTGCAGCTCTTCCGCAGGAAGAGGAATTCCTGCAGCTCTTTCAAAGAAAGAATAGTACCTGCAGCTCTTCAACAGGAAGAAGAAACCTACAGTTCACTTCTAGAAAGAAGAAGACCTCCAGCTTTCCTATAGGAAGAAAATTACATGCAGCTCTCCTATAGGAAGTAGAATACCTGCTGCTCTTCCATAGGAAGAAGAAAACCTGCAGCTCTTCCAGAAGAAGAAACCTACAGTTCACTTCTAGGAAGAAGAAGACCTCCAGCTCTCTTATAGGAAGAAAAATACCTCCAGCTTTCCTATACGAAGAAAATTACATACAGCTCTCCTATAGGAAGTAGCATACCTCCAGATCTTCCATAGGAAGAATAATACCGGCAGCTCTTCCACAGGAAGAAGGATCCCTGCAGCTCTTCCATAGGAAGAAGACTCCTGCAGCTCTTCCCCAAGAAGAGGAATTCCTGCAGCTGTTTCAAAGGAAGAATAATACCTGCAGCTCTTACATAGTAAGAAGAGTACATGCAGCTCTTCCACAGGAAGAAGAATGCCTGCAGATCTTCAACAGGAAGAAGAATACATCCAGTTCTCTTCTAGGAATAAGACGTCCTCCATCTCTCCAATAGGAAGAAAATTACACACAGCTCTCGTATAGGAAGAAGAATACCTCCATGCCTTCCATAGGAAAAAGAATACCAGCAGCTCTGCCACAGGAAGAAGCATACCTGCAGATCTTATATAAGAAGAATAATACCTGCAGGAAATAAAAACTAGTCATCATATGTTTGACATGGCGGATGAGAGAGGATTGGAAAATTTATTCTTTAAAAATCCACGCCTTATGGTTAGGTGCCTCAAAAAATGATTCTTTAAAAATCCACGCCTTATGGTTAGGTGCCTCAAAAAATTCTTCTTTAAAAATCCACGCCTTATGGTTAGGTGCCTCAAAAAATTCTTCTTTAAAAATCCACGCCTTATGGTTAGGTGCCTCAAAAAATGATTCTTTAAAAATCCACGCCTTATGGTTAGGTGCCTCAAAAAATGATTCTTTAAAAATCCACGCCTTATGGTTAGGTGCCTCAAAAAATGATTCTTTAAAAATCCACGCCTTATGGTTAGGTGCCTCAAAAAATGATTCTTTAAAAATCCACGCCTTATGGTTAGGTGCCTCAAAAAATGATTCTTTAAAAATCCACGCCTTATGGTTAGGTGCCTCAAAAAATGATTCTTTAAAAATCCACGCCTTATGGTTAGGTGCCTCAAAAAATGATTCTTTAAAAATCCACGCCTTATGGGTACCTCAAAAAATGATTCTTTAAAAATCCACGCCTTATGGGTACCTCAAAAAATGATTCTTTAAAAATCCACGCTTTATGGGTACCTCAAACAATGATTCTTTAAAAATCCACGCCTTATGGTTAGGTGCCTCAAAAAATGATTCTTTAAAAATCCACGCCTTATGGTTAGGTGCCTCAAAAAATGATTCTTTAAAAATCCACGCCTTATGGTTAGGTGCCTCAAAAAATGATTCTTTAAAAATCCACGCCTTATGGTTAGGTGCCTCAAAAAATGATTCTTTAAAAATCCACGCCTTATGGTTAGGTGCCTCAAAAAATGATTCTTTAAAAATCCACGCCTTATGGTTAGGTGCCTCAAAAAATGATTCTTTAAAAATCCACGCCTTATGGTTAGGTGCCTCAAAAAATGATTCTTTAAAAATCCACGCCTTATGGTTAGGTGCCTCAAAAAATGATTCTTTAAAAATCCACGCCTTATGGTTAGGTGCCTCAAAAAATGATTCTTTAAAAATCCACGCCTTATGGTTAGGTGCCTCAAAAAATGATTCTTTAAAAATCCACGCCTTATGGTTAGGTGCCTCAAAAAATGATTCTTTAAAAATCCACGCCTTATGGGTACCTCAAAAAATGATTCTTTAAAAATCCACGCCTTATGGGTACCTCAAAAAATGATTCTTTAAAAATCCACGCTTTATGGGTACCTCAAACAATGATTCTTTAAAAATCCACGCCTTATGGTTAGGTGCCTCAAAAAATGATTCTTTAAAAATCCACGCCTTATGGTTAGGTGCCTCAAAAAATGATTCTTTAAAAATCCACGCCTTATGGTTAGGTGCCTCAAAAAATGATTCTTTAAAAATCCACGACTTATGGTTAGGTACCTCAAAAAATGATTCTTTAAAAATCCACGCCTTATGGTTAGGTGCCTCAAAAAAATGATTCTTTAAAAATCCACGCCTTATGGTTAGGTACCTCAAAAAATGATTCTTTAAAAATCCACGCCTTATGGTTAGGTGCCTCAAAAAATGATTCTTTAAAAATCCACGCTTTATGGTTAGGTGCCTCAAAAAATGATTCTTTAAAAATCCACGCCTTATGGGTGCCTCAAAAAATGATTCTTTAAAAATCCACGCCTTATGGGTGCCTCAAAAATGATTCTTTAAAAATCCACGCCTTATAAGAGCCTCGGACAATTCTTCTTTAAAAATCCACGCCTTATGGTTAGGTGCCTCGGACAATTCTTCTTTAAAAATCCACGCCTTATGGGTGCCTCAAAAAATGATTCTTTAAAAATCCACGCCTTATGGGTGCCTCAAAAATGATTCTTTAAAAATCCACGCCTTATAAGAGCCTCGGACAATTCTTCTTTAAAAATCCACGCCTTATGGTTAGGTGCCTCGGACAATTCTTCTTTAAAAATCCACGCCTTATGGTTAGGTGCCTCGGACAATTCTTCTTTAAAAATCCACGCCTTATGGTTAGGTGCCTCAAAAAATTCTTCTTTAAAATTCCACGCCTTATAAGAGCCTCGGACAATTCTTCTTTAAAAATCCATGCCTTATAAGAGCCTCGGACAATTCTTCTTTAAAAATCCACGCCTTATAAGAGCCTCCGAGAAATCTCCTTTAAAAATCCACACCTTATAAGAGCCTCGAATAATTCTTCTTAAAAATCCACGACTTATAAGAGCCTCAGACAATTCTTCTTTAAAAATTCTTCTTAAAAAATCCACGCCTTATAAGAGCCTCGGACAATTCTTCTTTAAAAATCCACGCCTTCTAAGAGCCTCCGACAATTCTTCTTTAAAAATCCACGCCTTATAAGAGTCTCGGACAATTCTTCTTTAAAAATCCACGCCTTATAAGTGCCTCGAACAATTCTTCTTTAAAAATCCTCGCCTTATAAGAGCCTCGGACAATTCTTCTTTAAAAATCCACGCCTTCTAAGAGCCTCCGACAATTCTTCTTTAAAAATCCACGCCTTATAAGAACTTTAAAAAAATTATTCTTTAAAAATCCACGACTTATGGCAGATCGAAAAATATAATCTTATATGTTTGGGTGTGTGTGTGTATTTATGTTTCTTCGTTTTGTTTACATTTTGCTTTTCGTAACGTTTTTTATTGCTTTATTATGATCCGCACAGAATTGAATTAATTAAATAACGCTTAACTCTTTAGCCAAACTCCCACTCTCAACCACACTCTCTCCCATTACAAGAACATAACCTCAACGAGTGTCTCTCTCCCTCTCTTTGTTACATTAACAAATCTCTTATACAGTTATTATGCTCCAAGATAATCTCTGTCTCTCTTCCAAAGAGTTCCCCCCATCCCATTTGTTGGAAATTTACGACCTCAACCACGACTCCATCTAAGACCCGCATCGACAGCTATTGTGAGCCATATGAACATAACATCGTATTTTATGGCCTAAGTATGGGCCGAAAAAAGTAGTTATTCTCGCGATCTTGACAAGTGTTTATCATGGAGAACCAACAAAACAGAACAAAAAAACGTTATGGGTTATTTGTCTCAATTTAATTTATTTATCTTCAGTTTATCAGGGTTTTTGTTTACATCGATGTTTTTATTATTTGTTTTGCTGTTGTTCTTCTGCTGGCCCCCACTTAGATTTTGTATTTTGTGGGATGGGGGATTAATTAATAAAATGTTAGAGGCGTCAGAACAGATCAGCTTTGAATGATGATGGCAACGATGACCGTTACAAGAGATAGACAGCCGGACAAATGGTTCGATTTTTTAAGAATATTTTTTCGGACCTTCCATAAGGCGTGGATTTTTAAAGAATCATTTTTTGAGGCACCCATAAGGCGTGGATTTATAAAGAATATTTTTTTCCGACCACCCATAAGGCGTGGATTTTTAAAGAATAATTTTTTCCGACCACCCATAAGGCGTGGATTTTTAAAGAATAATTTTTTTCCGACCAGATCCCAACACTGTTTATCTTCGCTGTCTCAGAGGTTTATGAACTCTTCTGGATTTTGCCAATGTTTTCCAAAGACAAACATACCGGGAGAGGGGGAGAGTGAATACGATATGAGCCCACAGAGTACTTCTTTGATTTAACGAGTCTGTTGTCATTCCTCTCCGTTTATGGCTGTTGGTATTCTGGCAATGAAGTTATTAAAAGTCAGAACTTTAAGCGGACAAGAACTTTAATGTGTGTAATTTTTGTAATTTTATTGCGACGATTTACATTTTTTACAACTTCGTTTAAAACGACTGAAGATTGTTGTAGTTACTGGTTTTTTATGACAAATGCTGTGTTTGGGTTTCAAATGGAGTTATAAAATGACAATTTTTATTACAAAGAAAACCTTCAATTCAGCCCAGCTGAATTAAGGTTTCCATAGGAAATTTTCAATTCCATAGGAAATCTTCAATTCAGCCCAGCTGAATTAAGGTTTCCATAAGAAATCTTCATTTCAGCCCGGCTGAATTAAGGTTTCTATGGGAAATCTTCAATTCAGCCTGGCTGAATTAAGGTTTCTATAGGAAATCTTCAATTCAGCCTGGCTGAATTAAGTTTTCTATAGGAAATCTTCAATTCAGCCTGGCTGAATTAAGTTTTCTATAGGAAATCTTCAATTCAGCCTGGCTGAATTAAGGTTTCTATAGGAAATCTTCAATTCAGCCTGGCTGAATTAAGGTTTCTATGGGAAATCTTCAATTCAGCCTGGCTGAATTAAGGTTTCTATAGGAAATCTTCAATTCAGCCTGGCTGAATTAAGGTTTCTATATGAAATCTTCAATTCAGCCTGGCTGAATTAAAGTTTCTATAGGAAATCTTCAATTCAGCCCGGCTGAATTAAGGTTTCCATAGGAAATCTTCAATTCAGCCCGGCTGAATTAAGGTTTCCATAGGAAATATTTAATTCAGCCTGGCTGAATTAAGGTTTTCATAGGAAATATTTAATTCAGCATTGCTGAATTAAGATTTCCATTGGAGATCTTCAATTCAGCCTGGTTGAATTAAGATTTCCATAGCATATCTTCAATTCCTTAGGAAGTCTTCAATTCAACCTGGCTGAATTAAGGTTTCCTTAGGAAATCTTCAATTCAGCCTAGCTGAATTTATGCTGTTTATTATTCCTTTTGCATTTTCTTCTTATTTGTTCAAGCTTTGTTGTTGTTTTTGTTTGTTGTAAAATCTGCCATCATCCAACCGGTTGCTCTCCCAGAACCTCATTACGCCAATGTAAAGAAAAAAACCAGAATTTTGTCTAGCTTCCATGGGTTGGGGAAGATAAAAACCACCAGTGTGGAGCCAACCAGCAGTTGGGACGACTGCCACCCCTCCATATGTTGCGGATCACTTAACCATGTTCCTCTATTTGTTTTCTTTTTTTTGTTACGTGTTTTTTGTTTTGTTCTCAGTATCCGTAGTCGCCTTGATCTGATGAATTTTTAATGTAAAGCTATTGCGGAGGCTTCTTGGTATGAAGCTTCGGCGTTGGGTTGGCGTGACTTTTTAGTGGATTCTCGATTCTCTGTCGTTTCATTTTTTTCTTTCCCTAGAAACTCCGCACTAGAAGAAAGATAACAAATCTTCGAACAAAAACAACAACAACAACAAAAAAAGAAGGCTTAAGAAAGTATCATTTACCACTAATTCAGCTAAATGTGGAGTGGGAAAACTAGTCCGAAATGCATCCAGTTGTGACAGAATGCCACTATCATAGGCTGACATTTTGTTCGACATGCATTCATCATATGATCGATAGTTGCGATTGTCAATGCCGCCATCGGCCTCATCAAGCTACCTATGCATGTCGGTCGGCCTGTTCGCCATACACGTATGATGGTCAACAAACGGTAACGAGTTTATTACCCAGATAAGAGATGAATCTGAAACACTCAAAGAAAATTAATTTAATTAAACAATTCTTCAATTCGTGCTGGCTGAATTAAGGTTTCAATAGGAAATCTTCAATTCAGCCTGGCTGAATTAAGGTTTCCATAGGAAATCTTCAATTCAGCCTGGCTGAATTAAGGTTTCCATAGGAAATCTTCAATTCAGCCTGGCTGAATTAAGGTTTCCATAGGAAATCTTCAATTCAGCCTGGCTGAATTAAGGTTTCCATAGGAAATCTTCAATTCAGACTGGCTGAATTAAGGTTTCCATAGGAAATCTTCAATTCAGACTGGCTGAATTAAGGTTTCCATAGGAAATCTTCAATTCAGACTGGCTGAATTAAGGTTTCCATAGGAAATCTTCAATTCAGCCTGGCTGAATTAAGGTTTCCATAGGAAATCTAGAATTCAGCCTGGCTGAATTAAGGTTTCCATAGGAAATCTAGAATTCAGCCTGGCTGAATTAAGGTTTCCATAGAAAATCTTCAATTCAGCCTGGCTGAATTAAGGTTTCTATAGGAAATCTTCAATTCAGCCTGGCTGAATTAAGGTTTCTATTGGAAATCTTCAATTCAGCCTGGCTGAATTAAGGTTTCTGTAGGAAATCTTCAATTCAGCCCAGCTGAATTATGGTTTCTATAGGAAATCTTCAATTCAGCCCAGCTGAATTAAGGTTTCTATAGGAAATCTTCAATTCAGCCCAGCTGAATTAAGGTTTCTATAGGAAGTCTTCAATTCAGCCCAGCTGAATTAAGGTTTCTATAGGAAATCTTCAATTACGATTTGCTGAATTGTGATTTCTTTGTGAAATCTTCAATTCAGCTTAGCTTAAATGAGTTTTTCTCAATGTATTTGCTGATTTTTTTCTTAAATACCATATCAATATATTCCAACATTGTTTGTAATTGATCAATCGATCATATTGAACATTCAGTTTTTTTCTAGATCATCATTGGTTTTTGTTCGAGTCTGCTCTACAAAAAAGAGAATTGAAAAAAAAAATTACAAATCTAGCGACATAAATTAATTCATTACAAATGCATCCAACAGCAACAACAAACAATGACATTGCTAATGTGATTTCGCATTTTTTTTTCAAAGGCAACAAAAAATTATTTTTTCAACAATCAAAAGTTTTCAATCACTGTCAAGCCCCCTCGGTATTCGCGCATTCATACCTGCAAGCCATAGAATTTCGGCTAATAAAGCCATAACTTTGAGCTGTAATTCGGATTGCAATGCGGGCCATTCTTGGTGTTTTTGTTGTTGTTGAGGCCACTGAGATTTGGGGTCTAGAACCAAACAACCGTCCGATTAAAAAACTCGATCGCCAACCAGCAGCCAACGACCATTGTTAGTTACAACAACGATAACAACAATCCTCCGCCATTTAACGGCCAGCAACAAGTTTGCTGTCTGTCATTGTTGTTGTTTGGTCGATGACACGTTCGTTGTCTTAGTTGCAACTGGTGTTTGTTTTTGTTCTTTTGTGGTTTCGGGCGTTTTATTACCAGATTTTGGATTTCAAATTTATGTACGTGTCGCTCCGTTCAGTTTTTCTCAATGAAGTGTTAGTTTCGAAAATCGTTTGACAAAAAAAAAACAAATCTTGTTTTTTGTTGTACATGTCAAAAAAACGGCTTGTTTTTCACTGAACGCGTTTGGAATATTGAATTAGTTCCTTAAAAGTTCAACAACAAAGTCCAACAACAATCTAACACTTGTACAAGAAAATTTAATGGATTTGTATGTAAATCTGATAAATGATTCACACCTTTGGCCATGAATTTGGAATCATAATGCAGTTCCTGGATAATTCAGCCAAGCTGAATTGAATATTGTTAACAAAACAAACCAATTCAGCTAAGCAGAATTAAAGATTTTCAATCAAACCCCCAATTCAGCTAAGCTGAATTGAAGATTTTCAACAGAAACTCAAATTCAACGAAGCTGAATTGAAGATTTCCAACTAAAACCCAATTCAACCGAGCTGAATTGAAGTTTCCCTATGGAAACGTTAATTCAGCTGGGCTGAATTGAAGATTTCCTATAGAAACTGGGACTTCCGCTCATCCCTTATTGACTAATACCAATTCAGCTAAGTTGCAATGAAGATTTGCAATCGAACCCCCAATTCAGCTAAGCTGAATTGAAGATTTTCAACAGAAACTCAAACTCAGCGAAGCTGAATTGAAGATTTGCAACTAAAACCTAATTCAGCCGAGCTGAATTGAAGTTTCCCTATGGAAACGTTAATTCAGCTGGGCTGAATTGAAGATTTCCTATAGAAACGTTAATTCAGCTGGGCTGAATTGAAGATTTCCTATAGAAACGTTAATTCAGCTGGGCTGAATTGAAGATTTCCTATAGAAACCTTAATTCAGCTGGGCTGAATTGAAGATTTCCTATAGAAACCTTAATTCAGCCGAGCTGAATTGAAGATTTCACACCCCTCGATAATGTTCCCTGTACGCAATAACCGACACAAAAATAAATGCGAAAACAACATTAAAAGGGTGTTGGGAAGTAGGATGATCCGAAGGAAAACCCTTCGATTTTCATATCCTCTATGTTGAACTCTTTGGCTCTTGTATGTAGACTGCCAGGTCCTTTGGCAGGTTTATATAGACTCTGTGACTCTTCTGATATGCTTAAGGATTCCCACCCCCACTTCAGGATCCAATTAGACTATCATAGAATGTGCTGAGAGGATAGAAATTCTTAGAGTACGTGGGTATCTACATTGCGGTCTTACCTACGGTGCTGTAAACACCAGATAATACAAAGCGTCTACCAACGCCCAGACACCAATCGATCACACGAATTTGAACGTGATCGCGTCCTTGGATGACGATAAAAGGCTTCCTGAAAATCAACTAGTCTTCGATAGCCTCATAGGCCTTCAGCTTTACTGGCCCTTCATCATTTCTATGACAGACTCACTGGCCCTTCAGCTCTTTTTGGATAGACTTACTGACACTTCAGCTGATCTATGATAGTCTGACGGATCTTCAGCTCGTCTACGATATCCTGACTGGCGCTTTGGTTGGTCCTTCTGGTCTATGATAGGCTCATTGGCCCCTCAGCTCGTCCAAGATAGACTCGCATATCCTTTAGCTCGTCTATGAAAGACTCACGGACCCTCAGATCTATCTATTATAGCCTCACTGGCCCTTAAGCTACGCAATGATAGACTTACAGACTCTTCAGCTCGTCTAGGATAAACTTAATGCCCCTTCTGCTCTTCTATGATAGGCTTACAGGCCCTTCATCTCGTCTTCGATAGATTCACTGGCTATTCAGCTTCACCTTCAAGAATTCTTGGCCTTCAACTCGTTTATAAAGCTCTCTGACCCTTTAAGAATCATAAGCCTCCAGGACGCTTATAAACACTCTCTGATCATTAGTTCGAATATAAAAACCCTCTGGCTTAATCTACAAAAACTCCCTACCATTCAACATCTTCTCTCTTCAATATAGACTGGCCTTTGGATGGCCTTTAAAGACACGCTGGTCTATAAAGGCTCATTGGCCTTCTGCTGATCTGTAAAGACTCCCTGCCCCCCCCCCCCCTAGTCAATAAACTTCTATGATATAACCGCCATGGTATTTGGCTGGCCTTCAACTGGCCTATAAAGGCTCTTTGGCCTTCTGCTGATCTATAAAGACTCCCTGGCCAACAGCTGTTCTATAAAGAATCCCTGCCATTCAGGGATTCTTTATAGAATCCCTAGCGGGAGATCAAGACGCCTTGATCTCCCGCTAGTCAATAAAGACTCTCTGGCTTCCAGCTCGTCACAAAGACTTCCTGTTCTTTAACTGGTCCATCCCTGACCTACCGCTAGTCTATAAAGACTACCTGGCATTCAGGGGTCTATAAAGACTCCCTGGTCTCTCACTAGTCAATAAAGCCTCCCTGACCCTCAGCTGGTCTAAAATACTCCTTGTCCTTCTTCTCATCAATAAAAACGCATTGGTCCTTATGTGGGTCCATAAAGGCTCTCTGACCTGCAGCCGGTCTATAAAGACTTCCTGGCTTTTCAGTTCGTCTGTATTGACTACATGGCCTTCAACTGGTCTATAAATGCTATCTGACCTTCAGAAGGTCTATAAAGCCCTTGGCCTTCAGGTGGTGTACAAAGACTCCCTGACCTTCAGTGGGCCTATAAAGACTCTTTGGCTTTCAGAGGGTATATAAAGCTTTCAACTGTTTTATAAAGTCTCCCTCGCCCTCCAGATCGTTTATAAAGACTTTCTAGTCCTCGGCTGGTCTAGGGCCTTCCCGCTGGCCAACAACGAATCTTTAGCAGGCCTATAAAATCTGGTCTGTCGAGGGCCAATAAAGACACCCTGTTAATAAGTGAATATATAAAGATTCCAAGACCCTTCAGTTAATCTATAAAGTCTATCTGGCCTTTAATTGGTCTTTAACACTCCATGACCCGAAAATCATGTGTTTTATATTTCCCATCACACCTCTGATTTACCCTATGCATCAAATATTAAAAACAATTATTGTACAGAGCAATCAAAAATATTAAAATCGTAGGTTGCAAGCACACACACTTGGTGTTGCAACACCATATCTTTGTTGTGTTCCGCAAAACCGTTTATCGCTGGCAGACAATTTTTAGGGAAAGGTTCCGTAATTTTTTTTTAACTTCGATTGTTTTCGGGTTTTGTGTCTCTGACTTCGTGATAATCAAATAAAAACTTTGCATTCGCATTTAATAAACATGATTTGTGCATTTGTAATCGTTATTGTTTTTTGGTTTCCGAAATTAAATCTTCAGGCAATTATCCTACAAAGTGTTGCAGCAGTTGCGTGTTATTGCTTCATACCCAAAATCCGTGATTGATTGCAATTATTGTAGATTCATATGAAGTGAAAACTGAAAAACAAGAAATAATTATTCTTAATTACAATTATCACCAGATGATGTCGAGGGAGGTAATTCTGGCGGTTGTAGTTCGATGGAGGTTTCCATAGGAAATCTTCAATTCAGCCCGGCTGAATTAAGGTTTCCATAGGAAATTTTCAATTCAGCCTGGCTGAATTAAGGTTTCCATAGGAAATTTTCAATTCAGCCTGGCTGAATTAAGGTTTCCATAGGAAAATTTCAATTCAGCCTGGCTGAATTAAGGTTTCCATAGGAAATCTTCAATTCAGCCCAGCTGAATTAAGGTTTCCATAGGAAATCTTCAATTCAGCCCAGCTGAATTAAGGTTTCCATAGGAAATCTTCAATTCAGCCCAGCTGCATTAAGGTTTCCATAGGAAATCTTCAATTCAGCCCAGCTGAATTAAGGTTTCCATAGGAAATCTTGAATTCAGCCCAGCTGAATTAAGGTTTCCATAGGAAATCTTCAATTCAGCCAGCTGAATTAAGGTTTCCATAGGAAATCTTGAATTCAGCCCAGCTGAATTAAGGTTTCCATAGGAAATCTTCAATCCAGCCTGGCTGTATTAAAGTTTCCATAGGAAATCTGCAATTCAGCCCGGCCGAATTAAAGTTTCCATAGGAAATCTTCAATTCAACCCAGCTGAATTAAGGTTTCTATAGGAAATCTTCAATTAAGCCCAGCTGAATTAAGGTTTCCATAGGAAATTTTCAATTCAGCCCAGCTGAATTAAGGTTTCCATAGGAAATTTTCAATTCAGCCCAGCTGAATTAAGTTTTCTATAGGAAATCTTAAATTCAGCCCGGCTGAATTAAGTTTTCCATAGGAAATCTTCAATTCCTACCCACTTCATAGGGATTTTACATATCGTCCTCCTTAGAACATCTCTCAGAAAGCAATCCTTCTCTCATTGTTCTCAATAAACAATTATATCTTCTACTAAGCTCCACTTTTGTCTTCCTTGAGCAATAGTTTCGAATTTATGCTGTCATTACCAGAAACCATCAGAAAATTGAAACTGACGTCAACAACGGCAACAACAACAACTCTAGCTCGTTTTAATGATGCACTAGTTGTTCGTTTTTGGTTTTTCTTGATTTCGACAACATTTTGGTTTATTATTTTTGTTTTTGTTGTGTTTTTTTTTGTCATTCGCAATTCAATTCGAAACTTGAGGCAGTTGTCATTGCAATTACAGCGTTATGACAGAGACAGAGTCAGCAGAGAAGTGATGCAGAGGTATGGCTGGATGTGACAGTAATGTGGCCGGGAAATTAAAAGGGGCCTCAATAGTGGCAAGAAATGAAGGCCAATGAATATTCTCTAGAAGTGATAGCTGTCCAGAAGGTCTTTACAGGCAAATTGGAGGCCTAGTTATGCTTTTTATGTAGGCGATGAAGTCTTCGAACTGATGTCCGATTAACCAGACTCAGGTGTGTTTTAGGCCTAAATGTCTTCGATTGGTGCCTCGAGACTAAAATAATCATTAAGAATGTGCAATCAAGAAACATTTAATATTTGGGCTCAAGGTCAGTGGCCTTTATAGAATCATATATTGACCATACCCTGTTGACACCACTCCTTGGGCCGTCACCTCGACTAAAAAGACTTCATAGCCCTTTATATTATCTATAAATACTTCCTGGCCCTTCACCATATGTGCTTCTATGAAGACTACATGATCCTCCAGGTCGTCTACAATGAAATTCTGGCTTTCACGTGCTTAATTAAGACTGCCTACCTTTATCTCGCCATAAATTCTTCGGTGCTCAGTTCGCCTATAAAGACTTAATGGCTCCACAGTTTTTCTATAATTATTATCTGCAGGTTAGCATTTATATTAAGACTACCTGTTCTTCAGCTGACTATGATAGACTCTCTGGTCCTTTAATTTGTCGATTAATACACCCTTGCCATTCAGACTATTTGTAATATACTCACTGACCCTTAATGTTTTCCTATTATAGACGCACTGGTTATTTTTGTTGATTACCTTCTATATAATCATATATATTTCTGCTTAAGCCTAGAGAACCTCCTATAGGTTTGCTGTAATCCAGTTTGTTACAATGTATAGAGATGATAAATTCCAGAGGGTATCCTAAGGCAGATATGAAATCCACCGAATATGCTATAGGAAGCAGTAGGGCTTGGAAGTTTTCATAGTTGGGCCTATGGGCATAAATGGACCTTGGATCATCATAAGCTACTTCGGTTACTGAACTTGAAGATCTAGATGAATGATTGGAACAATAATAACTAGATGAACGAATCAGCCGAAACTAGAACCGATCGTTCATTTACGGAATAGTTAATTTGAACTAGTTCATTTCGGATCAACCGAACACTAGTTCACTAATGTTGAAACTGGTTAGGGCTAGGGTTCTTCCGCACAATGTTTTATAGAGGAGCTGACAGTGGGGAGTTAGAGTTTTTTCAATGAACTGTAGGCCTCCTATTATTACATTGAGGAGTTGAAGGCCGGGAAATCTAAGAACGAACTAAAGGCTACTGAACATATCAGGATACATTTATAAAGTAACTGACGGAAATGGGGTCATCTGGAGTCAAGATAAAGAATACTATACATAGGATTTAAATATCAGCTGTCTTCATTAATTATAAAGATTGGGGAACCTTTCATAGGCGATATCAATGCAATATAAAATATTATATATATATATATATATATATTGAATGTCAGCAGGTCATCTAAAGATAAGTTGAGGGTCATGTAGTCTCTTATTCCATAAATAATCTAAAGACAATGAATTCTTCTACAGAAACGAATTTTAAGCCAGGTACTCTTGCATGGGCGACATGAAGGCCAGGAACTCAAAGAATGAACTAAAAGCATCTAGTCACGATTTTGATACCAGGATTCTTTGATAAAAGACCAGGCGGAAAGAGGTTAATCTACCGACGGGACAATAGAAGGATTTAACGGCAGTATTTAAAGTCCAGGGAATATTCGATTGAGAAGCTGAAGGTCAAAGAATGAGTTGAACACTTTGTAATATTTTATAGATGATGTGAGATAAGGCCTGAAAGCCCCTGAGATGCAGGCTAATGATGATCTTGAGAACAGTAAATCTTATGAAGAAGGATTCAGGGTCAGGAGTCTTCAAAAAATCTAGTGGAAGTTGAGACATGTCAGTGGAAGAACAGACAGCGATAGGCTGTCATCTGAAGCTGAATCTTAGAGAATCATGGGTTAGAGGATCTTAGTACTTTAGCCTAAGGCTGTAGGAGACTATATAGTATTTTATAAATGCTGTAGAACGTAGGATTATCCAATATTCTGTAGCTGCGGGTCCGGTTGGCATTAACAGAGAAACACTAATTCAATAATATTGAATCTGATAACAGAAGTATTCTATGGAGAACCTAAGGATCAGGAGTAGTGCATTTAATTCAGGATCGAACAGTATGGACTTCTATGAAAGTTCTGATTGGTCTGGGATTCTTTTAGTAGTTTTCTAAGAAATGAACTGCTCTTACATAAAGGAGCTTAAGGCCAGGGAGTCTAGAAGGGAATGAAGGTACCTGAACCCTAATTTGATACTAGGATTTTTCGATTTTTTCTACAGGCGAGCGAAATACCAAAGAAGGTCTATAGAGTAGTGTAAGGTCCAAATGTGTTAATGGATAACTGGGTGCAATAGGAACCACAGAAATGTCCAAGGACCAAACAAGGGCCTGGGAATATTTACAGATATACTGAAGAGCAGGGAGTATTTTTAATCGAACCATAATTCAGGATTTTCCATCGACAACTGAATAACAGAGGTCTAAGGGAAGGTCCATAGAAAAATTATGTCCGTGGAGTATTCGATAGAGTTTTTATAAACGAGCCATATGCATGTGAGTATTCTATGTAGTAGCTTAGGTCCAGGTAGTGGCATTGGAGGGAAGATTAAATGAATAGTATTAACGATTTTGAGACCAGATGAACGGAAGAGCTTATTATGGTATCGAAGAACTGGAGTTTTGCTATAGGTTAGTCAGGGAATAGGGATGAAGTATGTAAGCCTGTAATAGAAGGGAATCTTTAAATCGGATCTAAAATTTTCGGAGTAGTATTTAGAATAGGTGGAGGTAAGTGATATCGGGAATGTTGAGATCAGATATTTCTCTGAAAATGAACCCGAGACAAATGGATATCTGTAATCTGAAGACCAGGGTCCGGCGAATCCTATGTGATGATTTAAAGGATGATACTTCTTTAAACATTCTAAGGTTCTGAGGCTAGATAATAGGCTAAGGATTATTTTGCAGACATTGAGATTAGCTGAAGGTTGGAGAGGCTGAGGCTAGATAATATGGGAATTGATGCTTATTTTATAGATGTTGTCAAGGATTCGTAAATATATTGTAGCGGTAGGTCATGGTTGGTTTTTATAGAAGAGTTGAAAGTAGGAGATCCCTCTGAATATTCATAGGCAGGAAATAGTTCCGAATAATGTATGTCTTCAATAGAAGATCTGATGTATAGATAATCTTTATAAATGGGCTTTCGTACAGAGAGTCTAGAGTCTATAGGGTCTAGAGTCGTGGAAGTATTTTTTTAGAAGAGACGGAAGCTAGGTATATTGAGAAATTTAAGATTAGGTATTTCCTTGAAGCTGAGCTTGAGGCTGCGGAGTTTTAGTAAGTCAATTTAAATATCGTGGACCTGGGAGTCTTCTGTGATAGGTTGAGAACTGAGAGTCGTCTTCTAGACGATCTGAGGGAACATAATATGAAGTCTATGAATTATTTTATAGATGGTGTAAAAGATCAGGATTCGTTAATATGGTGTAACTGGATCCATGGAGACAGAAATTCTTATTGGGGGCTATGGAGTCTTGTTAAAGCATTCTGTATAAAGGAAATTATGTTATGATGCGTTGAAGGACGTAGAGGATCCAGAGACCTGATAGTCTCTATATAGGGCCTGCAGGCCAGGAAATTCTCCAAGGAAATCGAAATTTTAAAAAAGGCTAAAAGTTTACCAATTCTCAATGGTAGCTGTAGCTATAGGCTGGGTTATATTTCATAGGAGACATCCCTTTAATTACGCGATAAGGATAAGGATTTATTCTTTTTGTGGTGAGCTTTTCTGTAAAGAAGTTGAGACCGTATATGACCATCTCGAGCACCTCGAGGCCAGCTTCTATAATGAATCGTATATCAGATTCAATAGAAGATTGCGGATTTGGGCCCTTCTACAACACTACCCTGATTTTACACATCTGTCTTTGATAACCCAACCATTTCTAGACACAGACAATTGGAAAAGATGTTCTGCAGTCGATGCTGCTTCGTTGGTTGCAGATGTGGCCGCTGGTGTTTCCATATCGAGTGTTTTCTTACGGAGTGTGTGTGTGGCACTGATTGTGTGCCGAGCCTGCTTGCAATTGCAACGACCATAGTTGGTCTTGTTGTTGTAGTTTCTATTATTCTACAACATTGCGGTTTCTTTACAAAATACAACAAAAACGACAACAACCAAAACCAAAAGAGATGAAGAAATCGTATCAACCCACATTCAATTGTTGACCCCATAAACAATCACAGCCGGCTGAATGGCTGGCTGATCATCATCGTCATCAACATTAGCAGATGCAACTATTTTTTGTTTGTTGTTGTTCGAAGTCATATTCGTGTGTTTTGTTGTAAGACATATCATCATTGTTGTTATCTCTACCATATTTGGTTACATGCTGTTTTGGTTAGAGACAAACGAAGTTAGTAGTAGGGGGTGATGTCTGTTTGTGACAGTCAGTTAAAATTCAAGATGGGTTTCTCGAGATTTAATGATTTTTTGGTTTGGTAGAGGTAATAAAATCTGGAATATAGGGGTAAAGGTGTAATAGAAAAATATTAAAATAGAAAACTTTCAATTTTTTTCAAATAAAAGTGGTCAAAAATTATTCTTTGAAAATCCACGACTTATAGGTGGTCGGAAAAATTATTCTTTGAAAATCCACGACTTATAGGTGGTCGGAAAAAATATTCTTTAAAAATCTACGACTTATAGGTGGTCGGAAAAATTATTCTTAAAAAATCCACGCCTCTCAGGAGCCTCAAAAAATGATTCTTTAAAAATCAACGCCTCTTAGGAGCCTCAAAAAATATTCTTTAACACTCCACGCCCCTTAGGAGCTTCAAAAAAGTATTCTATAAAAATTTACGCCTCTTAGGACCTTCAAAAAAGTATTCTTTAAAAATCTACGCCTTATAAGAGCCTCAAAAAATATTCATTAAAATCCACGCCTTATAAAAGCCTCAAAAAATTATTCTTTAAAAATCCAACCTCAAAAATTTATTCTTAAAAATCAGTTGAAAAAAAAATCTTTAAAAATTATAACCCGCTGCCGGTTTAATGAAGTCATAACCGCTGACGCAACATCGAAACGAAAAATTATCAACAAAAGAAAGCAATTTCTTTAACCCAAAAGAGGGAACGACAAAAAATCTTTATTATCTATGGAAGACACTCACACATACACACAAATTCTGCTAGACATAGAGGCAGCCCCCCAGTATACTTAAAATTTTTAAATGGCTCAATGCAACCCAACTAGCACGTGTGCAGTTTATGCCACGGCACGCACGTTCGTTCAACATTTCGTCTTTTACCGCTTTCTGGGTTTTTATTATGATTTTTGATATGTGGAAAGTTATGAGCAATTCTATTCGTACTTCTAGAGGTATTTTACAAAGAAATGGGCTAACTAAATAAAATAATTACTATAGAAGAAGATCTGACAATCTGAAGGGCCATGTAGTCTTTATATACGGTCAGGGAGTATTTTAAAACGAACGGAAGATAAGGAAGTCTGTATAGACGAGCTGAAGAACGTTTGGGCTCAATAGAAAAGCTGAAGGTCAGAGCGTCTGGAGGTTTTTGTAGACGAACAGAGGGCCTAGAAGTCTTCGCAGACTACCTGAAGGTAAGGTAATTATAAATGATGGACGAGTTAGAGGGTCATTGAGTCTATCATAGATGAACTGGATATCAGGGAGTCTTCATTGGTGGGTTAAAGACCCAGGAAGTCGAGCTGATAGTCTACTATAAATCTGAAAGACCAGTTAGCATATTATAGACCAACTGATGGATCTGTATAGACGACATTCAACGACATTGAATCTCTATGGACCACTTTAAGACCAGAATGTCTTTATAGAGAAACGGGAGGTTAGGTAGTCTTTATGGAGGACAGCAAAGATTTACAGTTTCCAGAGTTTACAGGAACAGGGCCACATAGACAAACTCAATGATCGGTAAGCCTTTATAGACAAGACAAATGAGCAAATATGCTACACAGGCGAGAGAGTATTTATAAACGGGCTGATGGCCAACCAGAATGTATAGATATTTTATTAATAGGGTTCCTGACTTCTGTCAATATGAGACCCTTAGGAAACCTTCTGCCTATGGAACTAGTGTCAGATGATTGGCAAGAGATTTTGTGTTTATATGAGACAATGTGCAATATGTCAGGAGCAAAATCTCAAGAGTTTTTCTGTTTATCGAATGCCTTGAAGTTTATTAGAAAGTACATATAAAATGGCTTTTGGAAGTATAACAGACCTTTAAGATATTTTTATATTAAAATAAGTTAGTACAAGGTCTTTTACTTATATACGACTTCTAGAAGATCGATACCGGGAACCTTGGTCCATGATAAAATATATCTTAAAACCAGTGCGCGGAGCAGTATTGTCAGACGGGCCCACCTACTTTCTACGGATCTATATTCCGAGTCTTCGTAATATTTCGCGATATTTGCATACTTTTGACCGACTAGAGGTCAACAACTACACAAAATAAGTTTTAGAAAACGACTCATCTGCCGATCTATGAAACAAATTTTGTCAGAAATTTTCCAAGCTACCAAAAAATTCGCAAAAAAACATTTTCGAAAATATGTTTTTCACACCCACAATGGCAAATTATCGATAATTGAGAGATTGACGATAACTTTGTCTGTGCAAATATGCGGATTAAAGGAAAAATATTGATCCATACATATGTGTACAGTCACTTTGGTGACGAAATTTGTCTAAGACCTTTAAAATACCGAAAAAGGAGCGGTACATTTATGTGGCGGCTATAGTGAAATGTGGTTCTATATCGAACATTCTATGCAGAAATGTGTTTACCAAAAACTCTAAAATCGAAATTACAGTCATTAGGGTGGAGAAGTTAGCCTAAAATAATATTTTTATATATTTATCGTAATTTTTACAGACAGACTATCCACCATTTCATGTAGGTGAACCATGCTTCTGCGGGTCCATAAAACAACATTTGTGTCTAAGGCTTAGTTTGAGATAGTAAAAAGTCCGTGCCTAAGACTCAGATGATCCCCTAAAAAGTATTCTTTGAAAATGATCATCTAAGGGACCGATGGTTCCACAACAAAAGACCAGTAAAATGAAATTGGATCCATAAACATGTCATTCTGCAACCGATACTAGATTTTTCATTTGGTCAGATATAGAAGCTATATCTAAATCTGAACCGATTTCAGGAAACTTAACACACATCATTCTAGACCTAATTCATTACGCTGTGCCAAACTTCGTGCAAATCGAAAGATATATAGGGTCGTTGGTGCACCATTTCCATTAAATCGGACAAAAATATATATGGGAGCTATATCTAAATCTGAACCGATTTTCAGGAAACTTAACACACATCATTCTATGCCTAATTCAGTTATATAGGGACTTTGGTGCTCCATTTACATTAAAACACGCTCCCTAAGATATTCCTCACCTGGTGGGTCAACCGCAACTCTCGCACCCTACCACCATCCTCGTTACAGGAAGTTTGACTGACTGACAACAGTCCACCTCGATGTAGTGAGCCTGGCGTTTTGCAGCGCCAGCATCTTCAGCAGGAGCTCCTTGTCCACTGAAGGGGGGAACCCAGGCTGAAAGGACCCGCCTGGTTGGGATTTCAGATAGGGAGACCGCTGCAAGGTTTGCTCCTTCCCAGAGCGCGCCAAAGCCACCAATGGGTTTCACATGGAAATCCTTGGATTTCTTGTTTATACAGTTGATGACTTTTTCACCCTTCTGCATGAAGGCTCTACCAAACTGTCGATCCCCTTGGTCCGTCCCTCAGACCATAGCCGACCGAAGGGTTCCTTCAAATAGCAACCAATGACTATCACTGATTCTGTCATGTGGATCAGTTTTGTCTATGATCGCCACTAGAAGGTCTTCTTCAGCGGCTACCTTGGTTGGTCTATCATACGGCTTACGCTGTCGTTGACTACGTAACTTGGAGTTCGCCTTTCCAGAGGATGTTGAAGCCTTCTCCGTACTTAGCCGTTTCTCCGCCGTTTGTTGTCCAGCGACAGCCGCATATGAGTTAGAAGGATCTATCAGACGAGAAGTCATCGTCTTCTTGGGTGAGGGTTGCGGACCTTCTGAAGAGCGGATGCGCTTCACAGATTTATTCTGTGGGGCGACATCTGCTCCCCCAGGCGACGATGGTTCCTTGACTGACTTCCCCTTCTTCCTGTTTCGACCACTTTTGGATCCACCCAAAGCTTTTGCCTCACCTCTGTCGTTAGGCGCAGACTCGGGCTTTGAGACAGAGCTTTGGGATACTCTCAATTGCCCTTTCCTGTGCTTTCTTACTCGGGTTCGGCTTAGAGCTGGGTTTCAGGTCAGAAGTCGGCTTAGCACCTTTGATCACCCTTATGGGTGACATTTTGCTTTGGGATACTCTAAATTTCCCTTTCCTGTGCATTCTTACTCGGGTTCGGCTTAGAGCTGGGTTTCAGGTCAGAAGTCGGCTTAGCACCTTTGTCAGAGACAGTGGGCTTTGCCGATTCTATTACTTTTGTGCGAGTAGTGAGATTCGGGAGGGAGATCTTGTCCATCTCGAGTTCACGATGGTGAGCGTGAGGATAGATTCTCTTCTCTCACATATCTCATCTTACCCTTGAGGAGGTGTACCTCCCTTTCCGAGATCAAATTCGCGTCTCGTCCCACGAATTTGCGGAGATACGAAACAGCACGTTTGTAATGCTTCGCATCAGCCACTTCTCGGGCATTCCGAACCTTCCCACTGTCCGTTTCTGGGGTATCAACAGATTCCCCATCGTAGGACATCACCTCTGTTGCAGATTGCCTCTGACCTGTTGAAGTCAGACTGGATGTCGGAATGTGTTGGAATCACCGTGGTGTCCAGCTCATCATCAGTTAGGGTGAGATTTAATAGCAGTTCCTCCGGAAGCGTGTCCCCACATTGCTCTTCCGGTGCCAGTCTGTCTAACTGGTCGAATAGTTCCTTGCTTTGTTCCTCTAGACTATCGCGGATAGCGCGTAGAGTCCCATGTACGTCGTCCCCTCCCAGAACTACAGTCCTGTCAGCCAAAGACTGATTTTCATCAGTCTTGACATGCTCATTTGCCAACGTTTTGGTTTTAGAATTGGTGAACTTGTAACAGGTACAGCTGTAGGTGCCAAGGCATCCACACCTAGAACACCCGGATCACAATCGCTTGATCTCAACGACACGTGGCTTGTGACCTCACCAACGATTGCCGCCGGTACTGGATTATTAACTCCCTGCACCGTTGATTTATTTGAGGGCACAACCCCGATCCATTTTTGACCACGGGGGAAGATCCCCAAGGTTTCGACGAAGTGCAGAGAAAAGTTGATCTAGGAGACTTAGGTTAGCCTTGAAAAAATATTCTTTAAAAATCCACGCTTATTGTAGCCTTGGAAAATAGTTTTCTTTCAGAAGTCCACACCTTCTGTTAGCCTTGGAAAAATATTTGTTACAAATCCACGTCCATGTTAGTCTTGGAAATATATCTTTTTAAAAATCCACACCTGTGCTAGCTTAGGAAAAATATTCTTTTAAAAATCCACGCCTTATAGCTCTGCTATACCCTGGCTCTGATCGGCCCTCTGGCCAAATTTGGTGTAAAATTGCTGCAACTTCTTTTGTTTGACCCGTTTTTTGTCGCTGAGACGACTGCATTGTTCGACATTTGACGGACAACTTTTACTTTATCTTACTTCTTCTTGGGAAAGAAATGAAAGAAAGAAAGACAACAACAACAATGAGAAGAAGAAATTAAGTAGCGTTAATTGTTACAAAACACATAAATGAAAGAAAGAAGAAGAAAAAAAGCAAAAACAAGAAGAAGAAAAATATAAAGACTCTATTGTTATGCATAAAGGTTGGAAATGTCGTAAATGTCTCAATGTATAGTTATGTATACAAATGTGGTAATTATGTAAATGTCAAATATTTAATTTTTTTCGTGTTTTGTTGTTGCTTTTTCGAATTTCCATTGAAAATTGAGTCATTGTCACTTTCTTTCCACCGAGCTGTGAAGATGAAGGCAAAGTCAAAAAACGTTTTGTGGTTCAAAATTGTGTTTCTCTATTCCGCATAAGCTACGAAGTGGAGGGGGTGGGGGTTTTTGGAAAATTGTAAGTCAAAAATTAAATTGTAACAACTTCCGTATTTGAAGAAATTTCGTTCTTTTGTTGCTTTTTGTTAATAATAAGTGGTAATGAGTTGATTTTTTTGGTGAGAGGAAGTTTTGAGGGTATTCGGATTAGCTCCCAATTTTTTGGTCACATTTCCTTTGTTTTGATTTTAATTTTTGTTTTCAAAACACCTGCAGCTGTTTTGCTTTTGTTTACAGAATGGTTATCAATTTGGTAAAAAAAATTATTACATGAACATTTGTGAAATGTCTTAGTCTAATAAACGTGAAATCGTGTTTCCTCTTCCCCCACCTACACATATGTACATACATGATTAGCTGGACTAATGAACAGATGGTAACCACTGTAAGCACGTAAACAGTAGCAGGTGAACTACAAAGTGGGAGAAACAAAAAAGGTGAAAAAATCCATGCCTTATGGATCTGCCATACCATCGAAAAATATTCTTTTATAAACTTCCGAAATATCCTTTAAAAATCCACGCCTTGGGGTAGCCTTGGAAAAATATTATTTTAAAAATCCACGCCTTGTGATGGCCTTCGAAAAATATTCTTTTAAAAATCCAAGCCTTGGGGTAGCCTTTGAAAAATATTCTTTTAAAAATCCACGCCTTGGGGTAGCCTTTGAAAAATATTCTTTTAAAAATCCACGCCTTCTGGTGGCCTTCGAAAAATATTCTTTTAAAAATCCATGCCTTGGGATGGCCTTCGAAAAATATTCCACGCCTTCTAGAAGCCTTGGAAAAATATTCTTTTAAAAATCAACGCCTTCTAGAAGCCTTGGAAAAATATTCTTTTAAAAATCAACGCCTTCTAGAAGCCTTGGAAAAATATTCTTTTAAAAATCCACGCCTTGAGGTTTGCCTTCGAAAAATATTCTTTTAAAAATCCACGCCTTGAGGTTTGCCTTCGAAAAATATTCTTTTAAAAATCCACGCCTTCTGGTGGCCTTCGAAAAATATTCTTTTAAAAATCCACGCCTTATGGAGGCCTTCCAAAAATATTCTTTTAAAAATCCACGCCTTATGGAGGCCTTCCAAAAATATTCTTTTAAAAATCCACGCCTTATGGAGGCCTTCCAAAAATATTCTTTTAAAAATCCACGCCTTGGGATAGCCATTGAAAAATATTCTTTTAAAAATCCACGCCTTAGGGTAGCCTTTGAAAAATATTCTTTTAAAAATCCACGCCTTGGGGTAGCCTTGGAAAAATATTCTTTTAAAAATCCACGCCTTGGGGTAGCCTTGGAAAAATATTCTTTTAAAAATCCACGCCTTATGGAGGCCTTCCAAAAATATTCTTTTAAAAATCCACGCCTTCTTATGGCCTTCGAAAAATATTCTTTTAAAAATCCACGCCTTCTGGTGGCCTTCGAAAAATATTCTTTTAAAAATCCACGCCTTCTGGTGGCCTTCGAAAAATATTCTTTTAAAAATCCACGCCTTATGGAGGCCTTCCAAAAATATTCTTTTAAAAATCCACGCCTTATGGAGGCCTTCCAAAAATATTCTTTTAAAAATCCACGCCTTATGGAGGCCTTCCAAAAATATTCTTTTAAAAATCCACGCCTTGGGATAGCCATTGAAAAATATTCTTTTAAAAATCCACGCCTTAGGGTAGCCTTTGAAAAATATTCTTTTAAAAATCCACGCCTTGGGGTAGCTATCGAAAAATATTCTTTTAAAAATCCACGCCTTGTGGTAGCCTCCAAAAAATATTCTTTTAAAAATCCACGCCTTGTGGTAGCCTCCAAAAAATATTCTTTTAAAAATCCACGCCTTATGGAGGCCTTCCAAAAATATTCTTTTAAAAATCCACGCCTTATGGAGGCCTTCCAAAAATATTATTTTAAAAATCCACGCCTTCTTATGGCCTTCGAAAAATATTCTTTTAAAAATCCACGCCTTCTGGTGGCCTTCGAAAAATATTCTTTTAAAAATCCACGCCTTCTGGTGGCCTTCGAAAAATATTCTTTTAAAAATCCACGCCTTTTAAAAATCCACGCCTTATGGAGGCCGTCCAAAAATATTCTTTTGAAAATCCACGCCTTGGGGTAGCATTTGAAAAATATTCTTTTAAAAATCCACGCCTTGGGGTAGCATTTGAAAAATATTCTTTTAAAAATCCACGCCTTGGGGTAGCCTTTGAAAAATATTCTTTTAAAAATCCACGCCTTGGGGTAGCCTTTGAAAAATATTCTTTTGAAAATCCACGCCTTGGGGTAGGCTTTGAGGCCTTCCAAAAATATTCTTTTAAAAATCCACGCCTTCTGGTAGCCTTACAAAAATATAGCTTGAAAAAAAAATAATCCGCACTTCTCGAACAAAAAATAAGTTTCATTATTTCCATTCGCTTAGAATAGACCTGTCCATTACAGCCCATTTACATATTTTGCCAATAAATGAAACCAACAACAACACCAACAACCAAGAGATTAGGCCAATCATTTTGGCACCCTGTAAATCCGGTTGCCTGTCATTCATTTTCTTGTGTTTTTTTCGCTTCACAGTTCCATTTATGATCGATTATAGAACCACTTCGAAGATTTATAAATTTTATCCAGAACGCCAATTCCAACTACAACAAAGTCCGCTGAAATCTATTACACAGGGCTTAGCCAAGCTGACAGACTGTGCGGGTCGTTTCAATTGATGGCTGGTCAGAAGACAAAAACCTATTTGCGTTTAGGTGTCGGCGTGATTTCTGTCCCTGTGACATTGTTGTGTTGCCACCACCAACACCTTTTGCTGGCCATTAGCTGAGTGTAGGTGGGCTTTATTGCGAATTCAAAATTTGTTGTTGTTTTCGTTTTCGTGGTTCACAAAATTTATGCAAGTGGCTCGGGATACCTTCGATGATAATTTGTATAAAAGTTATGACTTTACGGGTTCCACTCATGAACATGCATGAATTTGAATGCAATTTTTTCCTATCAATTTTCCAAGCGATTAGATGTTGACATAATGCCCATAGCTGGTGTTTCGAGAGCGGAGTGAGTGATTTATATTGGCTGTCGGACGGTGCTGCTGCTGGTGGTAGCTAACAAAGTGTTCCTAGTGGTGTTGGCGTTGGGCCAAAAATGAAAAGAAATAAAAATATTTAGGGTAATTATTTAGAAGAATTAATTAAAATCTTAATTTTTAAAAGAATATTTTTCGAAGGCTATCAGAAGGCGTGGATTTTTAAAAGAATATTTTTCGAAGGCTACCCCAAGGCGTGGATTTTTAAAAGAATATTTTTCAAAGGCTACCCCAAGGCGTGGATTTTTAAAAGAATATTTTTCCAAGGCTATCAGAAGGCGTGGATTTTTAAAAGAATATTTTTCCAAGGCTATCAGATGGCGTGGATTTTTAAAAGAATATTTTTCTAAGGATATCAGAAGGCGTGGATTTTTAAAAGAATATTTTTCAAAGGCTACCCCAAGGCGTGGATTTTTAAAAGAATATTTTTCGAAGGCTACACCAAGGCGTGGATTTTTAAAAGAATATTTTTCGAAGGCTACACCAAGGCGTGGATTTTTAAAAGAATATTTTTCGAAGGCTACACCAAGGCGTGGATTTTTAAAAGAATATTTTTCGAAGGCTACACCAAGGCGTGGATTTTTAAAAGAATATTTTTCGAAGGCTATCAGAAGGCGTGGATTTTTAAAAGAATATTTTTCGAAGGCTATCAGAAGGCGTGGATTTTTAAAAGAATATTTTTCGAAGGCTATCAGAAGGCGTGGATTTTTAAAAGAATATTTTTTCAAGGCTAACCTAAGGCGTGGATTTTTAAAAGAATATTTTTTCAAGGCTAACCTAAGGCGTGGATTTTTAAAAGAATATTTTTTCAAGGCTAACCTAAGGCGTGGATTTTTAAAAGAATATTTTTTCAAGGCTAACCTAAGGCGTGGATTTTTAAAAGAATATTTTTTCAAGGCTAACCTAAGGCGTGGATTTTTAAAAGAATATTTTTTCAAGGCTAACCTAAGGCGTGGATTTTTAAAAGAATATTTTTACAAGGCATTTATCTGAAACATAAATTATTAGTTAACTGGTACATAAATTTTTTCTGGATCTTGACCACATCGATAATGACTGACGGCATCAGATCATTGTTTTCTTTTTTTATATTTCTTGTAAAAAATGATCGGTTTTTTTACTTTGCTATTTTGACATGAACCCTGGTGAGCCATTGTTGTCCGTCGGAGGTGAATTTCTTCGAATGGAGTTTCCATCGGTGGGTGATGATGGTGTACTTTTTTGTTCGTTTTTTTTTCACTTTCAAAAAAAAAAACATCACAAATGAGCTCCATTGGAGTAGAGCATTGAACTTCACCTGCCACTAAGTGGACCAATTGCGATTGACCGGATACCAAATTAAAGCGAAATAGTAAAAGCGGATAATGGATGATAAATGGGAAAGCACAAATATTTGCACAGCCACAAAAAATAAAACGAAATTAGAGGAAAAAAAATATAACCCCATTCCGAATACCATTGCCATTAATTATAAATGATTTATTAGATTTGGGGTTTTTTCTGGAGACTATTATTCACAGCTAACTTCAGACAAAAAAAAATTATCAAATGAAGATGATGAAGCGATCGGAGAAGAAAGAAATTTACAATTGATAAGCATTTCAAATTGGTAACAGATTTTTTTTGTGTTTAAATAATGTTTGAAATTATGGTAGAAAGGGTGTTAATGGGAGGAAATGATGGGAATTATTTAAAAAAAATTTACGGACCTAAAATTTCACCTAGAGGAGGAGTAGGAGAATTTGAGCTACAATGCTTAGATTAAAAAAAATACTTTTTTCAAGGGCAAATAAGCCGTTTTTACAGAATATTTTATTCAAGGCGTGGTTTTTTAAAGAATAATTTTTTCAGGAGTCTATAAGGGGCCTAAGGCGTCTATAAGGCGTGGGTTTTTAAAGAATACTTTTTTCAGGGGTCTATATAGGGTCTAAGGCGTCTATAAGGCGTGGTTTTTTAAAGAATAATTTTTTCAGGAGTCTATAAGGGGCCTAATGCGTCTATAAGGCGTGGGTTTTTAAAGAATACTTTTTTCAGGGGTCTCAGGCGTCTATAAGGCGTGGTTTTTTAAAGAAGATTTTTTTTCAAGCGTCTATAAGGCGTAGTTTTTTAAAGAATAATTTTTTTCAAGGGTCTATAAGGCGTGGTTTTTTAAAGAAGAATTTGTTCAAGGGTCCATAAGGCGTGGTTTTTTAAAGAATAATTTTTTCAAGGGTCCATAAGGCGTGGTTTTTTAAAGAATAATTTTTTCAAGGGTCCATAAGGCGTGGTTTTTTAAAGGATAATTTTTTCAAGGGTCTATAAGGCGTGGTTTATTAAAGGATAATTTTTTCAAGGTTCTATAAGGCGTGGTTTTTTAAAGAATAATTTTTTCAAGGGTCTATAAGGCGTGGTTTTTTAAAGAAGAATTTTTTCAAGGGTCTATAAGGCGTGGTTTTTTAAAGAAGAATTTTTTCAAGGGTCTATAAGGCGTGGTTTTTTAAAGAAGAATTTTTTCAAGGGTCTATAAGGCGTGGTTTTTTAAAGAATAATTTTTTCAAGGGGCTATAAGGAGTGGTTTTTTAAAGAATAAT
This sequence comes from Musca vetustissima, assembly GCF_032173495.1. Lineage (NCBI taxonomy): Eukaryota > Metazoa > Arthropoda > Insecta > Diptera > Muscidae > Musca > Musca vetustissima. Next base: position 73,779 of record NW_026875351.1, read on the forward strand.
TTTTTCAAGGGTCTATAAGGCGTGGTTTTTTAAAGAATAATTTTTTCAAGGGTCTATAAGGCGTGGTTTTTTAAACGATAATTTTTTCGAGGGTCTATATGGCGTGGTTTTTTAAAGGATAATTTTTTCAAGGGTCTATAAGGCGTGGTTTTTTAAAGGATAATTTTTTCAAGGGTCTATAAGGCGTGGTTTTTTAAAGGATAATTTTTTCAAGGGTCTATAAGGCGTGTTTTTTTAAAGGATAATTTTTTCAAGGGTCTATAAGGCGTGGTTTTTAAAGAATAAATTTTTCAGGGGTCTATAAGGCGCTGTTTTTTAAGAATATTTTTTCCAAGGGTCTATAAGGCGGGTTTTTAAAGAATAATTTTTTCAAGGGTCTACAAGGCGTGGTTTTTTAAAGAAGAATTTTTTCAAGGGTCTATAAGGCGTGGTTTTTGAAAGAATAATTTTTTTCAAGGCTCTATAAGGCGTGGTTTTTGAAAGGATAATTTTTTCAAGGTATTTAAAAAAAAATTTAAAGGACAATTTTTTCAAGGGATTTAAAAAAAAATTTAAAGGATAATTTTTTCAAGGGATTTAAAAAAAATTTAAAGGATAATTTTTTCAAGGGATTTAAAAAAAAATTTAAAGGATAATTTTTTCAAGGGATTTAAAAAAAAATTTAAAGGATAATTTTTTCAAGGGATTTAAAAAAAATTTAAAGGATAATTTTTTCAAGGGATTTAAAAAAAAAATTTAAAGGATAATTTTTTCAAGGGATTTAAAAAAAATTTAAAGGATAATTTTTTCAAGGGATTTAAAAAAAAATTTAAAGGATAATTTTTTCAAGGGATTTTTAAAAAGACGTGGTTTTTTAAAGAATATTTTTTTCAAAGGCCTATATCAGATTTTCTTTTAACTGTTGATATCAGATTTTTTTTTTTCTCAAACAAATTCCATTGCCCCTGCCACCAACGCTAGCCAACCATGTCATCGTCACCTATATGGCTACCATTAAAAATATTTAATACCAAACTTGGTCAAACAACATCTTCATCTACTTCGTCATATGGAACTCATATCTCATACAGCATGAGAATGGTGGCCCATAAAAATGCAATCGTAGCCATCAAATGCCCAGCTAGGTCACAGAGTCTAGTTTAGGCTCGTTGGCGGATGGACACAATTTTGTTGACACTTTTGTGCAATAGAAGAAGAAGAAGAAGCAGAATTCCAGCTGTACACACACACACACACATTTACTCAGAAAACCATTGGCAGCTGGCCTCTTCTTTAAATAGAACAACTGAAAAAACGGGTTCCAATTTTTGGTCTGTTCTAGATATGAGGTGGAAAGGCTTCTTGGTAGCAGTTCACTAATGTAGAGTATAAATACAGTTATTTTTTTTTGTACAACAATAAAAAATGTATTTTTCTTGTCTTTGTTTTTTTTTTTAAATCCACGCCTTGTGGAGCCCTCAAAAAATTATTCTTTAAAAATCCACGCCTTGGAGGTGCCTCAAAAAATTATTCTTTAAAAATCCACGCCTTGGAGGTGCCTCAAAAAATTATTCTTTAAAAATCCACGCCTTGGAGGTGCCTCAAAAAATTATTCTTTCAAAATCCACGCCTTGGAGGTGCCTCAAAAAATTATTCTTTAAAAATCCACGCCTTGGAGGTGCCTCAAAAAATTATTCTTTCAAAATCCAAGCCTTGTGGAGGCCTCAAAAAATGATTCATTAAAAATCCAAGCCTTGTGGAGGCCTCAAAGAATGATTTTTTAAAAATCCACGCCTTGCGGAGGCCTCAAAAAATGATTCTTTAAAAATCCCCGCCTTGTAGGTGTAAAAAAACAATCTTTAAAAATCCACGCCTTATGGGTACCTCAAAAAATTATTCCTTAAAAATCTACACCTTAGAGGAGCCTAAAAAACTATTCTTTAAAAAACTAAGCCTCTTAGATCCTCTTCTAAAAAAATAATCTTTAAAATTCCATCCCTCTTAGCTACCTCAAAAAATATTTTTTTTTTAAGTCAACACCTTGTAGGTGATTCTACAGCTCTGAAGATCCTTGCAAAATATATTCTAAGAGGCAGAACGTAATTACATATTAAAGATATTTTTTGTTCCGATGCATATCATATCTTTCCCCAAGATCTCTACAAGGTCTCCAATCTCTTTTTTCTTAATTTTAACAACAAGATGTGTTTAATTTACCATTCCAAAGTCACAACATATTCCATTCAGCATAAATTTGCTGGAGATCTGCATAAATGATAGAAATTCGCATTATCGCAACAACAACGAAATTTACATGGCCATTGGCAACAACAACAACAAAAAACCGAAAAAAATGCAACGAATGGGCCTAATGGTGATGGAGTGTGAGCATTAAACATGACAACAAGCCAAACAAAAAATCAGCATACCGGCCAAGTTGCATATTTTTTGCATATCAGCATCTCTGCAAAGTAGCGCAACGGCCGAATTTCATATCTTTTTATGAAAATTGTGCGCACACAGGTTTTGAATACAATTAATTGACAGTATTTTTTCTGCAACGTGTGGGAAAACAAGTCAACTTAAATATGTGGCGATATAAAACTACGACGAAAAACTTGATATCCAACCATCCGAACTTGTAGCCATCTACCTAGGCTGCCATCCAACAAACTTTGAATTTCTGCTCTGGGGATGAGTTTACATTTTGTTCGCCCAAAAGGAAAATTGAAATAAAAACCAGATCATAATATCTCACCCAAGAGGCGTTATATGGAATTCCACATAGATATGTTTTGCGGAAGACAAAAAACATGTTGGTCATATATCTCCGTACGGTATGACAACATTTGATGTGGTCACTCCAGACAACAAATATTTTAGATAAAGTTTGAGTTATTAAAAAAACGTGGCAATGGAATGCATGGAAGTGGGTTTTGTCTGCTCCTCTTCGTTTGATAATTTTAGTTCAGGGGAGCTACATGTATTGGAGACCTCCAAGTACCCTTAATCTTCATCTTGAGGTTCATCACGTTTTGGATCTTTCTTCCAGTCTCATCATCACCTTTTTCTCAAGTTTCCTTCGGGGTCCAAAAAGGAGGTCGGTCGATGTACATACATACCTATATAGTCCCTAAGAAAGGAAATCTTGTTACCTTCATATTAGTTGTTGTCATTGCAACTCATTCCGATTTTCATATTTTGTGGTATGAACAACATTACAGCTCATACAAAATCAATATTTTTTTAATTTTTCAACAAAAACCTGCATTTAATCAAAAGCCTTGTACTGAATATCAAATAATCGCCACTTTATTCGATATTTTCGAAATATTAATATGAATGTGTATGTGTGTGCGTGAGTGCACTTAGGTGCTGTGATTGACAGACATTAAATCATAATGATGAACGTGATAATGCAAAGGTATTTAAAAAATATAAATTAATGAAATAAATAGCACAGGGTGGCACAAAAGGTTGCTGCTCGAAAAAAATATTCTTTAAAATTCTAAGCGTTATGGCAGGTCTAAAATAATATACGCTTTATACCCGACAGCTCGAATTCTTTGATAATACAGAACTCGAGGCAGCTCGAAAAAATATTCTTTAGAAATGCAGAACTCGGGGCAGCTCGAAAAAAATATTCTTTGGAAATGAAGGATGAAATAAAATATGTGATATATATATATATATAACTCTGAATCTACCTAGATCTACGTAATTCTATGCTCAATTTACATTCAGCAACATTTCAGACAATCGGACAAACATGAGGAGTTTTATGCACCATTTACTTCAAATCGGACGAAAATATATATGGAAGCTATATCCAAATATGAACCGATTCCAACGAAACTTGTCACAGGTTAGGTTATACTAATTTCAGTACGTTTTGTTCCTATCCTATTGATTCCTTGGTGTGTCTAAATCTCAACCGATTTTCACGAAACTTGTCACACATCATTCTGGACTAAATTCAGTACGCTATGCCAAAGTTCGTGAATATCGAAAGATATATGTGGACTTTGGTGCACCATTTACCTTAAATCAGACGAAGATATATATGGGAGCTATATCTAAATCTGAACCGATTTTCACGAAACTCGGCACACATCATTCTAGACCTTATTCATTACGCTGTGCCAAATTACGTGCAAATCGAAAGATATATAGGGACTTTAGCGGACTATTTACCTCAAATCGGGCGAAACTATATGTGGGAGCTATATCTAAATCTGAACCGATTTTCACGAAACTTGACAGACATCACTCTAGGCTCAATTCAGTATGTTATGCCAAATTTCGTGCAAATCGAAGGATATATAGCGACTTTGGTGCAACATTTACATGAAATCGGACGAAGCTATATATGAGAGCTATATAGAAATCTTGACCGATTTTAACGAAACTTGGCAGACATCATTCTAGACTCAATTCAGTACGTTATGCCAAATTTCGTGCAAATCGAAGGATATATGTGGACTTTGGTGCACCATTTAAATGAAATCGGACGAAACTATATATGGGAGCTATATCTAAATCTGGACCGATTTTCTCGAATCTTGGCAGACATCATTCTAGGCTCAATTCAGTACGTTATTCCAAATTTCGTGCAAATCGAAAGATATATAGGGACTTTGGTACGCCATTTACCAAAAATCGGCCGAAACTATATATGGGAGCTATATCTAAATCTGAACCGATTTTCACGAAACTTGGCACACATCTTTCGTGGCTCAATTCAGTACGCTATGCCAAATTTCGTGCAAATCGAAAGATTTTCAGGGTCTAAAGTCCGTAAATCGGGCGAAACTATATATGGGAGCTATATATAAATCTGAACCGATTTTCACGAAACTTGGCACACATCTTTCGTGGCTCAATTCAGTACGCTATGCCAAATTTCGTGCAAATCGTAAGATTTTCAGGGTCTAAAGTCCGTAAATCGGGCAAAAATATATATGGGAGCTATATCTAAATCTGAACCGATTTTTCCCAATTTCAATAGGGTTCGTCCTTGGGCCAAACAAATGAGCTGTGCCAAATTTCATCCAAATCGGATCATAAATGCGACCTGTACTTTGTTTACAATTTAACACCAACAGACGGACAGACGGACGGACGGTCGGACGGACATGCATAAATCGATTCAGAAAGTGATTCTATGCATATTCTCAAAAGGAACCATGGGTCTATCTCGATTATTTTTGCCTGTTACAAACATATGCACAAAGACATAATACCCTGTACCACAGTGTGGTGAAGGGTATACAAATCCAAGGCTTATGTCGGGACGGAAAAACTATTTTTAAAAAATCCACGCCTTATGTCGGGGCGGAAAAAATATTCTTAAAAAATCCACGCCTTATGTCGGGACGAAAAAAATATTCTTTTTAAATTCACACCTTATTACTTACTTACATAGCTGGCTTGTGACAGAACATTCGTTCCATAAGCCGTTTCCATCTTATTCGTGGCCTTCACCTTCTGCGTGAACAATCAGCTGGTTCGCTTTTATATGCCTTCTGGGCTGGGGCATCTTCATCCATTCTCACAACATGACCTAGCCAACGCATTCGCTGCAGCTCAATAGATCTTTCGGAGAAATTTTCTCTCAATTTCTCCAAGAGCTGCCTCATCTGCTTGCGCAAGTACCCATGTTTCAGGTCCATGCCTTAGGGCAACTCAAAAAAAAAAAAAAAAAAACAGTAAGGAAAGTAGTAAAGTCGGACTGGGCCGACTATATGATACCCTTCACCACTTTGGGTATATTCTACATATGTATCCTAACAGACGTCGCGTTTTTGTTATATATATTCATATATAGAACAGATTTCAGGGAAACTTGCCAGAGACTAATTTATATCACATCAGTAGGTTGTGTCAATCGGCTTAGCTATGGATCTTTTCACGAAGCTTAGCAACATCATTCTAGACTTAATTCAGTACCTTATACCAAAATTCGTGCAAATCGAAAGATATATAGGGACTTTGGTGCAACAACTACATAAAATCGGACGAAAATATATATGGGAGCTATATCTAACTCAGAACGGATTTTCACGAAACTTAGCACACGTCATCCTATCCTTAATTCAGTACGCTATGACAAATTTCGTGAAAATCGAATAATTTTCAGAGACTTTGGTGCACCCCCGGGCCGCCCCCCTGCGTACGTCCCTGATGGGAGCTATATCTAAATCTGAACCGATTTTCATGAAACTTAGCACACATTATTATAGACCCAAATTTCGTGCAAATCGAAAGATACATAGGGTCTTTAGTAAATCTTAACCGATTTTCACGAAACTTGGCAGACTCATTCTCGATCTTATTCGTTACTCTGGACTATTTACCTAAAATCGGGCGAAGCTATATATGGGAGCTATATCTAAATCTGAACAAATTTTCACGAAACTTTGCACACATCATTCTAGACTTAATTTAGTACGCTGTGCCAAATTTCGTGCATATCGAAGGATATATAGGGACTTTGGAACACAATTTACATTAAATCGGACGAAGATATATATGGTAGCTATATCTAAATCTTAACCGATTTTCACGAAACTTGGCAGACATCATTATAGGCTCCATTTGATACGCTCTGCCAAATTTCGTGAAAATCGAAATATAGTTAGGGACTTTGGTGCCCCATTTACCTTAAATCGGACGAAAATATCTATGAGAGCTATAACTAAATCAGACCCGATTTTCTTGAAACTAGGCACACGTCAATCTAGACTTAATTCTGTACACTATGCAAAATTTCGTGCAAATCTAAAAATATATAGGGACTTTGGTGATCCATTTACCTTAAATCGGACGAAAATATATATGGGAGCTATATTAAAATCTGAACCGATTTTTATACCCTTCACCACACTGTGGTACAGGGTATTATGTCTTTGTGCATATGTTTGTAACAGGCAAAAGGAAACGAGATAGACACATGGTTCCTTTTGAGAATATGCATAGAATCACTTTCTAAGTCGATTTATGCATGTCCGTCCGTCCGTCCGTCTGTCTGTCTGTGCATGTTAAATTGTAAACAAAGTACAGGTCGCATTTATGATCTGAATTGGATGAAATTTGGCATAGGTCACTTATTCGGCCCAAGGACGAACCCTATTGAAATTGGGAAAAATCGGTTCAGATTTAGATATAGCTCCCATATATATATTTAACCGATTTAATGTAAACAGTCCCTATATATCTTTCGATTTGCACAAAATTTGGTACAGCCTAATCAGTTAGGTCTAGAATTATGTCTGCCAAGTTTCGTGAAAATCGGTCCAGATTTAGATATAGCTTCCATATATAGTTTCGTCCGATTTCATGTAAATGGTGCACCAAAGTCCCTATATATCTTTCGATTTGCACGAAATTTGGCATAACGTACTGAATTAAGCCTAGAGAGATGTCTGCGAAGTTTCGAGAAAATCGGTCCAGATTTCTATATAGCTCCCATATATAGTTTCGTCCTATTTCATGTAAATGGTGCCCCAAAGTCCCAATATATCTTTCGATTTGCACGAAATTTGGCATAACGTACTGAATTAAGCCTAGAGTGATGTCTGCCAAGTTTCGAGAAAATCGGTCCAGATTTAGATATAGCTCCCATATATAGTTTCGTCCAATTTCATGTAAATGGTGCACCAAAGTCGCTATATATCTTTCGATTTGCACGAAATTTGGCATAACGTACTGAATTAGGTCCAGAATGATGTGTGTTAAATTTCCTGAAAATCGGTTCAGGTTTAGATTTAGCTCCCATACATATTTTCGTCCGATTTTAGGTAAATATTGCACCAAATTCCCTATATATCGTTAGATTTGCACGAAATTTGGCATAGCGTACGGAATTAAGTCTAGAACGATGTGTGTAAAATTTCGTGAAAATCGGTTCAGATTTAGATATAGCTCCCATATATATTTTCGTCCGATTTCGATATTTCGCTTTAAATTTATTTACATTATTTTGTCCCATCGTAAGAAGCAACTCTATACCTGACCAAAATTTAGTATAGGTTGCAGAATGACATGTTTAATTTCATGTTAATGGTTCTTCAATAATGCGACGTCTGTTAGGATTCATCTGTTTAATATACCCACAGTGGTGAAGGGTATCATACAGTCGGCCCCGTCCGACTTTACTACTTTCCTTACTGGTATTCAATTTCAATAGGGTTCGTCATTGGGCCAAATAAGTGACTTGTGCCAATTTTCATCCAAATCGGATCATAAATCGGATAAAATTTAACATCTAGAAAGTGATTCTATGCATATTCTCAAAAGAAATCACGTGTCTATCTCGTTTCCTTTTGCCTGTTACAAACATATGCACAAATACATAATACCCTGTCGTGGAAAATATTCCTTAAAAACCTACCCCTTATGGCTCATCGAAAAAAATATTCTTAAAAAAATCCAAACCTTAGGGTTTCGTGCAAAATATTCATTAAAAATCCACGACTTTTGACTGCCCGGAAAATATATTCTTTAAAAATCCACGCCTTTTGGCCGCTCGAAAAAATAATTTTTTTTTTAAATCCGCGCCTTTTAGGCTTCCGAAAAAATCTTGTCTTATGGTTGCACGAAAAATATTCTTGAAGTAGCATTTCGGTACACCCTGTTGCAAATATAATACCAAATTTTTTGCTGTTTACTTTATTTTATCGATGACAATTCGGTGGCAATGACCACGCAATATTTCTGACATCAATCTTTGCAAACAATGTCGTGCAGTTCATACTAAAATCCCCCCAAAAAAGCCCCTTCAACTTCATTGACTAACTTATTGACTTGCTGACTCTGGTCACCCCTCTCCCTTTCCTCTTCCATTCACATTGATGTATGTGAAAAATTCGTGCTCATTGATCAATTCTTGATGATCACAGCGGATCAGAGGGCTAAACTGTGAAATTGGGTCATTATGTGGGGTGCAAAATTTATTCCGAATGTCAGTCTGACCGCCTGTCAGTCAGTCAAGTGTTTAACAAAATCGTTCACATTTATTTTGTATTTTTTGGTAGTTTATTAGGTGAAAACAGTTCTCGACTAAACGGTCGTGAATTTATAATCAACGACATGATTTTTTGGCGTTGTTGTTACATTTTTTGCCAATGAAATATTGAGTGAGGGTGTGTCACATCGTAGATTCTAGTGGCTACAACCCATGTAGATTTATTTAAATGACTACAGTCTCGCATGAATAGGCAGAGGTGATTTAATGATATTTAATCTAATACGACACACGTTCCGCAAAATACAACACGATAATTAAGGTATCTGACATGAATTGTCAAGTAGTAGTCACATTCCAAAAGAGAAAAAAATAAATAAAGACCAAAACAATTAAAATATTTCAGATATTGAGGTATTCAAATGGGAGTAAAATCTGGAATAACAAAAAAAATATATTTTAGAAGATGTAGGAGAAGAACATGTTTATACCCTCCACCATAGTATGTAGGCTATATTAATTTTGTCATTCCGTTTGTAACTCATCGAAATATTCATTTCCGACCCTATAAAGTATATATATTCTTGATTAGGGTAAAATTCTAAGACGAACTAGCCATGGCCGTCCGTCTGTCCGTCCATCTGTCCGGCCGTCTGTTGTAATCTGAAGGAATTAAGATAGGGTGCTGAAATTTTTCAAAGGTTTGTCTTTTGTCTGCAGGCAGGTCTAGTTCGAAGATGGGATATATCGGTCCACGTTTAGGCACAGCTCCCATATAACAATATCCCCCAATTTTCGGTATTTTGGGGTTCTTGAGCTCGTTCTTCATCCGAATTCGCTGAAATTTGATAAATGGGGTTCTTATTTGTCTTATAAATGTCTCCACAAACAATTATAAATATAGGTCCACTTTTTCTGGTAGCCCCCATATAACGGTACCTCCTAATTTGAAGTATTTTAAGGGTTTTGATCGTATTTTTCCACCGAATTGGCTGTAATTTTTTTGAGTATTTTGAGTTCTTAATAGGTACCAAATCTTTCCACAAAAAATTATAAATATAGGTCCATTTTTTGGGATGTAAGGGTACCCCCAATTTTCGGTATTTTGGGGTTCTTGAGCGCGTTTATCAATTATTAATATTCGCCCCATTTTTGGGGTAGTCCCCATATAACCCCATTATTATATTCAAATACCTATCTAATTTGTTCCGTGTTTTGGGTTTGGTTCTAAGACTCTGTCGTAATCTTTTCACCTGCGGAGGATATCGAGATATAAAACTAGAAAATAAGGTTCGATAATGAACTATATATGAACTATAACCCGCATTTAGACCTAGTCCCTCTGTGGGAGGTACCAGAAGGAGTGGACCGATATTCCCCATCTTCGACCTTGAACTAAGTTTGGAAGAAATAATAATATGGGCGAAGTTTGGATGAAATCAAAATATTCGGAAACTAATTTGGTCCAAAGAAACATGGGGTCTAAAAGCAATTTTTCGATGAGGCACGTTTTCACCGTGTCAAAGTATATACACCCTCATTAGCCATAAGGCTGAGGGTATAATTATCCATTAAAAATTTTTGAAATTTGTATAATGGTTTGCATAATCGGTTTGTAGATAGTCCTTGAAAAAATATTCTTTAATAAATCCACGCTTAAGATAGTCCTTGAAAAAATATTCTTTAATAAATCCACGCCTAAGATAGTCCTTGAAAAAATATTATTTAATAAATCCACGCCTAAGATAGTCCTTGAAAAAATATTCTTTAATAAATCCACGCCTTAGATAGTCCTTGAAAAAATATTCTTTAATAAATCCACGCCTAAGATAGTCCTTGAAAAAATATTCTTTAATTAATCCACGCCTAAGATAGTCCTTGAAAAAATATTCTTTAATAAATCCACGCCTAAGATAGTCCTTGAAAAAATATTCTTTAATAAATCCACGCCTTAGATAGTCCTTGAAAAAATATTATTTAATAAATCCACGCCTTAGATAGTCCTTGAAAAATTTTTCTTTAATAAATCCACGCCTTAGATAGTCCTTGAAAAAATATTCTTTAATAAATCCACGCCTTAGGTTAGCCTTGAAAAAATATTCTTTTAAAAATCCACGCCTTAGGTTAGCCTTGAAAAAATATTCTTTTAAAAATCCTCGCCTTAGGTTAGCCTTGAAAAAATATTCTTTTAAAAATTCAAAATATTTTTTTAAATTCTCGCTATCTGTGAAACAATTTTTTTTTATAAAATCTTTGGGTTAGTTAAAAAAGCTTTGAACCTTTCCAACCACTGTCACCCATGCTCCCATTAGTTTATTACCCCGGTGTTTGACTCTTAAAGTGTTTCTTTCTCTGCCCAGTTTTTACGACCTCGACTAGCAATGACACGTTATAATTTGAATTGAATAAAGAAAAAATATAAATTTTCTTTTATATTTCCTATGGACTTATGGACAATCACATATGATATCCAAGACGAAGTAGAAAAAGAGGCATTTATGATCACTCGTCACAATCGTTTGCCTGCCTGCCTTCCAATGACTATTTGACATGCCATGCGTTCGTCAATGATTTGAATTATTATTTCGTTTCGTTTTTATTTTTTTCAATTTTTATTTCTTAGTTATTGTCATTTCCCATTACAAGAGCAACAACAACAACAGCCACACAAAAGAAAAATCCACTTGAGTTTACCTTAACCGCAACGTGCTTGCCTTTGTAAATGAAATTACAATGGACTGAAATAAAAAAACGAAATAATAGTCTCAGAGAAAAAAAGTCATGGCATGGACCACAAAAGTCCATTCATCCCCGGACCCAAGTAATCATCAAGGCACTTCAGTAATCTATTCAATTTATCCAACAGAATCATGAAATTGTTCATGCCAATGCCTGGCTGCATTTTGAGGTGGTCATGATGTGTTTTTTCTTCTATTTTTTATTTTGTATGGCGGCGGCGGCCTTCTTGTGGCATGACCATGCATTTTTCGATATTTACCGTTGTGTCTGAAGCCATAATGGCTTTGGAAGCCTTATTGGAGGGAACAAATATTTCAGACAGGGAGAAAAGGCCATTCGAAGTAATCTCAAGTATTTTCAATGTCAACTTTACTGATTTTTCTAACAAAAAAATTTAAGGACTATCCATGGCGTGGATTTTTGAAAACATATTTTTCAAGGCTAACCTAAGGCGTGGATTTTTAAAAACATATTTTTCAAGGCGCTTACAGGTCATGGGACTGACGTAAGTAAATCAGAAGATTACGCCCTGTATTATAGCTGACATGAAACAAGACGTGAATTTGGCTGCGGGTTTATGGTTAACAGGAAAATAAAAGACCTCGTCTCCAGATTCACTCCAGTAGATGAGCGAATTGCTATAATCCATATAAAAGCGAAGTTCTTCTACATCAGTCTTAAATATGAGCAGACCAAAGACATGTTTTACGAGCGCCTAGAAACAGCATATGTTCGCTGCCCTGGCCATAACATTAAAATTCTGCTAGGAGATTTTAATGCAAAAATCGGAAGGGAAAATATAATTGGCCCCACCGTCGGATATCGGCATGAGTTTGATTAACTTCGCGGCAGCAAAAAAACATGGTAGTTAGCAGCATCAGATTCAAGCATCTCGATATACACAAGGTCACAGTGTTTTAGACGTCCGATCGATCCGAGGAGCGAATATCGATTCGGACCATTACCTTGTGGCAGCCAAGGTACGCACCGGTCTTAATGTGCGATCAAATGTGTGCGAACAAGGTGCGATCTTATGTAACACGGAAATTTGACGTCGAAAAGCTACACACAACAGATAGCAGAAGCCCACTCCGCTCAACTTATCCAACTGCTTGACGAAAGCACCCTTTGTCCCGATAATAATATAGGAGCACAGTGGAAGAGAATTGCCCACTCCCTACAAACTGCAACACTTGGGTACCAAAAACCACCACCAAGAAACCCATGGTCCTGATCGTACCATGGGTTTCTTGGTGGTGTCGTAATGCTACTGATGTGAAAAACGCAGCGTATAGGGCAACCCTGCAGACAAAAAGAAGAAAGAACAAGAAAAACGTGAGCGTGAGCAAATCGAGATGTACAGGAGTCAGAATGAAGTTCGGAAATTTTACAAACAAGTAAAACACCAAACCGAAGGTCCTGATCGTACCATGGGTTTCTTGGTGGTGTCGTAATGCTACTGATGTGAAAAACGCAGCGTATAGGGCAACCCTGCAGACAAAAAAGAAAAAAGAACAAGAAAAACGTGAGCGTGAGCAAATCGAGATGTACAGGAGTCTGAATGAAGTTCGGAAATTTTACCAACAAGGAAAACACCAAACCGAAGGTTTTGGTGCAGGCACATCCACCTGTAGAGATGAAGATGGAAACCTGTTGACAGATACAGACAGCGTGTTGAGGATCTGGAAGGAGCATTTTGAAAAGCTTCTGGTATCAAATAGTAGCGGTGAAGTGGATACCCCAGAACCCATAAGAGATGATGGTATAGAGTGTATACCACCTAGGCAGGATGAGGTCAGAGTAGAAATTAATCGACTGAAGAACATTAAAGCAGCTGGTGCCGATGGATTACCAGTCGAACTATTCAAGACTGGTGGTCAGATGCTGATCAGGAGCATGCACCAGCTGATTAGTACAATTTGGCTAGAGGAATTGGAACCTCAGCATCCTGTGTCCCGTGCGCAAACAGGGAGACACGATGATATGGGCCTCCTATAGAGGAATTAGTCGTCTTCCCATAGCATATAAAGTGCTATCCAGTGTGCAATGACAACATTGGACCATACCAATGCGGCTTCAGACCTGGCAAATCCACCATTGACCAGATTTTCACTCTGCCCCAACTGCTGGAAAAACCCACGAAAAACACATCGACACATACCACCTATTTGTCGACTATAAACCCGCATTCGACAGCCCTATCCGTTCAGAGGTGTTTCAAGCCATGTCTGCGTTTGGCATTCCTGCAAAATAAGTTCGGCTATGCAGGATAACTTTAACCCTTTCAGTGTTTTTGTCGAATATATTAGACATTTAAAATTACTATCTTCGGTTATCCTAAGTACCGTTACATTTGATGTCTTTGTTTTTGCTGAAAGACAGACAAAACTGTCCGAGGGTTAAAATAAGAATTGCTTTTTTTTCTAAACTCTGTGCTCTGTGATTTTAAGTACAAAATTTTAGATTTTTATTCCGACAAAATTTTTTTTTGACACTGAAAGGGTTAACAGGCACAAGATCAGCAGTTCAATTCGGAAAGGACCTCTCGGAGCCCTTTAGTACCGAACGAGGATTCAGACAAGGTGATAGTTTGTCGTGTGACCTTTTTAACATCCTGCTGAAAAAGGTCATTCGAGAGGCAAAAGTGAACACAAATGGCACTCTGTACACCAAACAGCACATGTTACTCGCCTACGCCGATGACATCGACATAATGGGTCGAACATTGTGAGAAGGAGTCTGCCAAAGTGGGTCTTGCAGTAAACGGCGAGAAGACCAAGCTGATGGTATCAACGCGCAAGACGGCCAGTAGACTCGGACCAACTGTGGAACTTGAGAACTACATCTTCGACGTAGTCAAAGATTTTATTTTTGAAATTCGGAAAAGGATTGTGATGGCCAACAGATGCTACTATGGTCTAAGTAAGCAGTTTAGAAACAAGGCCACCTCTTGTCAGACCAAACTCACACTTTACAAGACGCTGATACTACCCGTGCTGTTATATGGATGTGAAGCATGGGTACTTGCGCAAGCAAATGAGGCAGCTCTTGGGGTGTTCGAAAGAAAAATTCTCCGAAAGATCTATGGGCCGATCTGTGTTGAGGGTGAATATCGGCGTCGAATGAACCACGAGCTTTACAATTTATACGCGGACATCGACATAGTCAGTCGTATTGAGCTGCAGCGACTACTATGGCTTGGCCATGTGGAGCCAATAAATGAGAATGCCCCTGCTCAACAGGCATATAAAAGCGAACCTACTGATGGTTCCCGTAGAAGGGGAAGGCCATGAATCAGATGGAAAGACCAAATAGAAAACAACATCTTGGACCGTGGTCTTCCAAATTGGTGGACTTGCGCACAAGATCGACGCGCTTGGAAATCTTTTTTAAGCAGGGCTTATGGAACAACCGTTCTGTAACAAGCCAGCTAAGTAACTAAGTAGAGTGATTTGGTACCCAATAAGAACCCAGTACACAAAATTTCAGGGAATTTGATCGAATGATCGAACTTAACCTGTCTGAAGACATATGACGACTCTATGCAAAATTTTGGCGATCTATCTCAACTCGTTGAGACGCTAGAGTGATTACAACAGACAGACGGAAAGACGGACATGCTTAGATGGTCATAGAATTTTATGCTGATCAAGAATATATATATATATATATTGTAGGGTCGGAAATGATTATACACCCTCCATACTATGGTGGAGGGTATCAAAAATATGTTCCCAAGTTTTGGGTAAATACGACGATTTTAAAAAATTATTTTAAGGGACTAATCAGAGGCCTTGCATTATCAAAATAATGTTTAAATCCACGCCTCTATAAGGCCATGGAAAAATATTTTTTTAATAATTCCAAGTAGTAAAGTCGGACGGGGGCGACTATATGATACCCTTCACCACTATGGATATATTAAACAGGACTATTAACATGAAATTGGATGAAATAAAATATGTGATATTTATCTAAATGTGAATCTACCTATATATCCATAAGTTATATAAATCGATTTCAATCAAATATAAATAGGTTATCTGTTGGGCTATGTCTGTACTTCTAGAAAACGCAACTACGTAATTCTATGCTCAATTTTGTACGTTGTGCAAAATTTGATGTCAACCTGACTAGCATGAAGAGTTTGATGTCCAATTTACTTAAAATCGGGCGAAAATATATATGGAAGCTCTATCCAAAAATATCGAAGGATATATAGGGACTTTGGTGCACCATTTACATGAAATCGGACGAAACTATATCTGAATCTGGGCCGATTTTCTCGAAACTGGGCAGACATCATTCTAGGCTCAATTCAGTACGTTATGCCAAATTTCCTGCAAATCGAAAGATATATAGGGACTTTGGGGCACCATTAACATGAAATCGGACGAAACTATATATGGGAGCTATATCTAAATCTGGACCGATTTTCGCGAAACTGGGCAGACATCATTCTAGCCTCAATTCAGTACGTTATGCCAAATTTCATGCAAATCGAAAGATATATAAGGACTTTGGTACACCATTTACCTTAAATCGGAGGAAGATATATACGGGAGCTATATCTAAATCTGAACCGATTTTCACGAAACTTTGCACACATCATTCTAGACTTAATTCGGTGCGCTATGCCAAATTTCGTGCAAATCGAAAGATATATAGGGACTTTGGTACGCCATTTACCAAAAATCGGCCGAAACTATATATGGGAGCTAAATCTAAATCTGAACCGATTTTCACGAAACTTGGCATACATCTTTCGTGGCTCAATTCAGTACGCTATGCCAAATTTCGTGCAAATCGAAAGATTTTCAGGGTCTAAAGTCCGTAAATCGGGCGAAACTATATATGGGAGCTATATATAAATCTGAACCGATTTTCACGAAACTTGGCACACATCTTTCGTGGCTCAATTCAGTACGCTATGCCAAATTTCGTGCAAATCGAAAGATTTTCAGGGTATAAAGTCCGTAAATCGGGCAAAAATATATATGGGAGCTATATCTAAATCTGAACCGATTTTTCCCAATTTCAATAGGGTTCGTCCTTGAGCCAAACAAATGAGCTGTGCCAAATTTCATCCAAATCGGATCATAAATGCGACCTGTACTTTGTCTACAATTTAACATGGACAGACGGACGGACATGCATAAATCGATTCAGAAAGTGATTCTATGCATATTCTCAAAAGGAACCATGGGTCTATCTCGATTATTTTTGCCTGTTACAAACATATGCACAAAGACATAATACCCTGTACCACAGTGTGGTGAAGGGTATAAATATGTGTTAATAAATCCAAGCTGCCATGAAACGAGACATGAATTTGGCTGCGGATTTATGATTAACAGGAGAATAAAAGACCTCGTCTCCAGATTCACTCCAGTTGATGAGCGAATTGCTATAATCCGTATAAAAGCGAAGTTCTTCTACATCAGTATTATTTGCGCCCATGCTCCGTCCGCAGACAAAGATGAGCAGACTAAAGACATATTTTACGAGCGCCTAGCATATGACCGCTGCCCTGGCCATGACATTAAAAGTCTGCTATAAGTCGATGAAAAATATTTTTTAATAAATCCACGCCCATAAAAATCTTCGAAAAAATATTTTTTTTTTAATCCCCACTTCGATTTATTTGCTTTCTTCGCGTAGCCTCTATGTTTAATAAATAATTTATGAATAATTTGATTTTATAATTTAATTATGCATAAAAATAAATCTTCAAATCCATATCACATTACTTCCAAGCCGCTTGGCTAAGTCGAAATTGCTCTTATCATGGTTGAGTTGCTGGCAATTTTTATTGGCCCGCTGCCATTACCCTAATACGTGGAGATTTAAATGTTTACGATTGTTGTTGTTGTTGCCGTGGCTGTTATTCAAATCAGCACTCAGTAAAAATTATAAACGTTCATATATTTCAAAAGTCAGATAGCGTAGACAACCGCACAATGTAACCCCCCCAAACAGGTAGTGTTGTTGACCGGTCGCCCGGTGCCTTGGTCCACCAGCAGTTTTTTGCTTACATGGTAACCCTTGTTGTACATATCAGTTAATTAATTGCGATTTTCTTTTTATTTTCAAACACTTTAGTAATGGGTGAGCTTTGTGCTGGTATGTGTGTGAGTGTTAGAGTGAGCGTTTTATTTGTTTATATTTACCATTAGCTATTGACTTTTTGTTGTTTGCATTCGTTCGGTTTGTTTTTGTTTATCTAAGTTCGAATTTATTTACCTGTATAATGTAATCATAAGATTTATTTTGGAGTTGCGGCTGTGGTTGTTTGTGCTGCAGCAGTAGTAGTAGCCATAGAAATCCGTAAGCTTAAATATTGACTTGCAATGACCTTCAAAAGCGACAAACGAATTGGAGGCTATATGCTTGGTCGGACGATGGTTTTGGGGTTCACGTTTTCAAGCAACATTTGTAGCCGCATGGCACCTAGACCAAGTTAGGCAAATCTCACAAAAACAACAACAACAACTTTGTAATCTACAACAATTATTTGCAGTTTATAGGGGATGAAATGGACCAAAAACTTTATTTTTGTCGGTTTTTCTGGTCATTCCAGAGGCCGCAATTATGACCCAAAAACCTCGAATTTTTGCATGGAGAAGGGGATCGGGCCAAAGAATAAGTATGCCTGTTTTGATAAAGATTGGTCAATATTTAGCGGGTCAAATGGGCCCTGACTTTTGTGTGAAAAATTACAAAATTTGTATTCTATGGGGTATATATTTGTACATGAAGGTCCTAGACCCGAGAAGTTGATGGTATGATCAAAAGGATCAAAAGGATTGATACCAATTATATTGTCGTATGTACTCGGATGCGGAACTTACATATAAATATTTACAGGTGCTTACGTATTCATGTATTAATTAGTAACCCATTACCAAATATAGAGCTGATCGATTTAAAATTTTCCATGAGGTTCAATTTATGGTCACCGACAACGCTTACAATTTTCGGTGATGATCAGATAATAATTTTGGGATGAAGTGGACCAAAAACTTATTTTTTGGTGTTTTTTTTTGAGTCGATCTATAGGCCTAAATTGAAAGCCGAACATCACAACACAACCCACGACGAAGGGAATCTGGACAAGTGATTAGAAGGGCTGTACTGAATATTTTTAAGAGGGCAAGATGGTGCAAATATCTCGAAATATTGACCAAGCTCAGAATATAGAACCACAGAAAGTTATAGTTTCGTGGAAGTTGTGTAGTGTATCATATGGTCGGCCCCGTCCGATTATACTGCTCCGCTCACTGGTTTTTAAATATTTTTTCATGGCCTTATAGAGGCTATGCCAAATTTCGTGCAAATGCAAACATATATAGGGACTTTGGTATACCATTTACCTTAAATCGGACGAAAATATATATGGGAGCTATATCTTAATATGAACCGATTTTCACGAAACTTGACACACATCATTCTAGACCTAATTCATTATGCTGTACCAAATTTCGTGCAAATCGAAAGAAATATAGGGAACATTAAATCGGACGAAAATATATATGAGAGCTATATCCAAATCTGAACCGATTTTCAGGAAACTTTACACACATCATTCTAGACCTAATTCATTACGCTATACCAAATTTCGTGTAAATCGAAGCATTTTTAGGGACTTTGGTGCACTCCTTACCTAAAATCGGACGAAAATATATATGAGAGCTATATCTAAATCTGAACCGATTTTTCGCAATTTCAATAGGGTTCGTCCTTGAGCCAAATAAGTGACCTATGCCAAATTTCATCCAATTCGGATAATAAATGCGATCTGTACTTTGTTTACAATTTAACATGGACAGACAGACAGACGGACGGACGGACATGCATAAATCGACTCAGAAAGTGATTCTATGCATATTCTCAAAAGGAACCATGTGTCTATCTCGTTTCCTTTTGCCTGTTACAAACATATGCACAAAGACATAATACCCTGTACCACAGAGTGGTGAAGGGTATAAATATCGACTTGGTCACCTCGTCATATCAGCCTCATAAATGGCTTAGCTCTTTTTTCCAAAATCAAATATTTTTTTCTATGAATTTTTTGCTGTCGTTGTTGTTGTATTTTTTTGCATGTCTTGTTATTGGCTTGTCGTTGGTTTCTTGCCACAGTTTCCTGTGGTTTTGTGTTTTCGTGGCCTTTGCACAATATGGCTACGAGAGACTCACATCACCTTAACCTCCTCCCCCACCGCTCGTCTTCAACAAAAGATGCAAAGCAAAGAGGAGAGTTTATGAACTTGAAGATTTTCTTTGCGAATTTTTTTGGTGATTTTTTTTCTATTATGTTTTTGGAAAAATCACGAAGTATGCAAAAAGAAAATAGAAAAAACAGCTGTCAATTTGCCTTTTG
Organism: Musca vetustissima; assembly: GCF_032173495.1. Classification (NCBI taxonomy): domain Eukaryota; kingdom Metazoa; phylum Arthropoda; class Insecta; order Diptera; family Muscidae; genus Musca; species Musca vetustissima. The sequence goes on from NW_026875351.1 coordinate 93,845, forward strand.
CAGATTTTAGGAGAAATAAAAATCGTTACTATGCGGGTTAGGAGTTTAATATACATTTTATCACAATGGTAGGGCATAGAAGATATAGAGACAAAATAAGGGATAAAAAAGGGGATATAGAGGTCGTGAAGGTCTTTCAAAAATATTATTTTTTAAAAAGGCTTCTATAAACGTCCGTGATAATTTTTTTTAATAAAGCCACGCCTACATACGCCCCTAAAACTTTTTTTAATAAATCCACGTCTACATATGTCCCTGAAAATATTTTTTCATAAATCCACGCTCTATACTTACTTAGCTGGCTTGTGACAGAACTTTCGTTCCATAAGCCGAGCTTAAAAAAGATTTCCAGGCGAGTTGGTCTACGCAGTTTTTCCAATTTGAAAGACCATGTTCGGCAATGTTGTCTTCAACTTGATCTTTCCATTATATTCGTGACCTTCCCCTTCTTCGTGAACCATCAGCTGGTTCGCTTTTATATGCCTTTTGGGCTGGGCCTTCTTCATCCATTTTCACAACATGACCTAGTTAACGTAGTCGCTGCAGCTCAATACATCTGACTATGCCAATGTCGAGACTAGCTGGTACAACTCATGGTTCATTCGACGACGATATTCACCGTCAACGCAGATCGGTCTATAGATTTTTCGGACAATTTTTATTTCAAACACCCTAAGAGCTACCTCATCTGCTTGCGCGAGTACCCATGATTCAGATCCATATAACAGCACTGGTGGTATGAGCGTCTTGGAAAGTGTTAGATTGGTCTGGCGGGAGGTGGCCTTGTTTCTAAACTGCTTACTTAGACCATAGTAGCATCGGTTGGCCATCACAATCCTTCTCCAAATTTCAAAACTGATGTTGAATTCGTTTTATTTATGGCGGTCTCAAGGTATATAAAATCTTTAACTACCTCGAATCTGTAGTTCTCAAGTTCCACAGTTGGTCCGAGTCTACTGGACGTCTTTCAAGTTGATACCATCAGCTTGATCTTTTCGCCGTTTATTTCCAGACCCACTTTGGCAGACTCCTTCTCAATTTGTTGAAAGGTGGCTGTTACTGATCTCAATGTTCTACCCATTATATCGATGTCATCGGTATAGGCGAGTAACATGGGTTGTTTGGTGTACCGAGTGCCATTTCTGTTCACCTTTGCGTCTCGTATGAACTTTTCCAGTAGGATGTTAAAAAGATCACACTACAAACTACCACCTTGTCTGAATTCTCGTTTGGTATTGAAGGGCTCCGATAGGTCCTTTCGGACTTTAACTGCTGATCTTGTGCCACTTAAAGTTATCCTTCATAGCCTTATTAATTTTGCAGGAATGCCGAACGTAGACATGACTTTAAACAATGCGGCTTTATAGTCGACAAATAGGTGGTATGTGTCGATGCGTTTTTCGTGGGTCTTCTACAGGATTTGGCGCAGAGTGAAAATCTGGACCGTGGTGGATTTGCCAGATCTGAAGCCGCATTGGTATGATCCAATTATGTCATTGACCATTGGCTTCAATCGTCCACATAGTACGCTGTATAGCACTTTATATGCGATGGGAAGGAGACTTATTCCTCTATAGTTGGCACATATCGTCTTGTACCCTTTTTTCTGCACGGAACACAGGATGCTGAGGTTCCAATCATTGGGCATGCATTCATCTAGCCAAATTGTACTAATCAGCTGGTGCATGCTCTTGACCAGCATCAGACCTCTAGTCTTGAATAGTTCGGCTGGTAACCCGTCGGCTCATGCTGCTTTATTGTTATTGAGCCGATTAATTGCTATTCTGACCTGATCTTGGCTAGGTGGTATACACTCTATATCATCATCTCTTATTGGTTCTGGGGTATCATCTTCACCGCCACTTTTTGATACCAGAAGTTTTTCAAAATGATCCTTCCAGATCCTCTACACGCTGTCTGTATCTGTCACCAGGTTTCCTTCTTCATCTCTGTAGGAGGACGTGCCTGCACCAAAACCTTCGGTTTGGTGTTTTACCCGTTGGTAGAATTTTCGGACTTCATTCTGACTCCTGTACATTTCGATTTGCTCACGCTCACGTTTTTCTTGTTATTTCTTGTTTTTTTCTGAAAACACGTTTCTTCTCTCTCTTTTTCTCGCGATAATTCTCCATCACATTACGTGTTGCTACTGTCTGCAGGGCTGCCCAATACGCTGCGTTTTTCATATCAGTAGTATTACGACACTACTGATCGTACCACGGATTTCTTGATGGTGGTCTTTGGTACCCAAGTGTTTGCTTTTGTTGCTATCACAACATGATCAATTTGATTTCTCGTTACTTGATCATGAGAAATCCAGGTGGCCTTGTGTATATCGAGATGCTTGAATCTGGTGCTGCAATCAACCTCATGCCGTTGTCGGATGTTTCTTCATGAAGGCTGAATTTTCCAACGGTGGGGCCAACAATATTTTTCCTTCCGATGTTTGCATTAAAATCTCCTAGCTGAATTTTTATGTCATGGCCAGGACAGCAGCGGTCATATGCTGTTTCTAGGCGCCCGTAAAATATGTCTTTGGTCTGCTCATCTTTATCTTCGGTCGGAGCATGGTCGCAAATAAGACTGATGTAGAAGGACTTCGCTTTTATGCAGATTAAAGCAATTCGTTTATCTATTGGAGTGTATATGGTGACGAAGTCCTTTGTTCTCCTGTTGACCATAAATCTGCAGTCAAATTCATGTCTCGTTTAATGGCAGCTAAAATGCAGTGCGTAATCGTCTGATTGACTTACGCCTGTCCCTTTCCATCGCATATCCTATAAGGAAATAATATCAGCTATGTACTTCTTGAGTACATCCGCCAAAGCGAGAACGGTGCCTGTTCTGTACAACGTGCGAACATTCCAAGTGCAGATTCGCAGATCGTGGTCCTTTATACGTTTGCGGGGATCGTCAACATTAGGGGGGCTTGGATTTCTTTTTCTTTGCCAATATAGTCCCTGATAAATTTTTTTTTTAAATCCACGCCTCTATAAGGCCATGAAAAAATATGTTTTTAAAAAATCCACGCTTATTGATAGTCATCGAAAAAATATTTTTAATAATACACCAATACATTCACATCTACCTCCCTATAACTCATTGCCTGTAGTTAATGCCAATATTATTAATTGCCAATATACCGGTGGCCATTGATTTTCCATAAATCAATGGATTTTAATGCCTTCATTTATTTGCAATTATTACTTTGCTTCCTTGGCTTTATGTCTCCACACCTAAACCCCCTCACGTTTCCAAGATAGTAGTCACTTTAGTTAGTCGCTATTTGTAATTCATAATATTATTTTATTTATTTGTTTATTGGCCACAACGTGCGATGGCTTCCATTCAATCGATCACCGGACAAATGCAATTCCATTTTTATTTATTTATAAATATCTTCATAATGGACTGTTTATTGGCCAGGTTGGTGTGTGTCTCCCTCCAATGACGAGGATTTCCTTGCCCCCTCCCAATACCTCTGATGAATTAAATACAAATATTTTTTATTGCTGTTGACTGCATGAATTGGTCATATTTCATGGACTTGAAAATGGTTGTATTTCAATTCATGTTGTTGTTATTGTTATTGTGATCGTGTTGTTGTTGTTGTAATTTGTAACTCTCTGACATGAAACGCTTTTAAATTGTCAAGATATACAGAGATTATTATTTTGTCTTTAAAAGCATTCTTGTTTTCACATCGATTTTTTGCAAATGTCGTGCTTCAGTGATTTGTCGTTGAGGACTGGGGGGTTCTATTCTAAGCACAGAGAATAGTTGGCTAACTAGCCAATATAGATTCGATGGAACAGTGGTGCCAATAACAGCCACCGATCAGACGTTCATACAAGGCGTTGATTTTAAAGAATCATTTTTGAGGTTCATACAAGGCGTGAAGAGAAGGCGTGGATTTTTAAAGAATAGTTTTTTGAGGTTCATACAAGGCGTGGACTTTTAAAGAACAATTTTTTGAGCCACCTATAAGGCGTGGACTTTTAAGGAACAATTCTTTGAGTCACCCATAAGGCGTGGATTTTTAAAGAATCATTTTTTGAGGTACCTATAAGGCGTGGATTTTTAAAGAATCATTTTTTGAGGTACCTTTAAGGCGTGGATTTTTATACCCTTCACCACACTGTGGCACAGGGTATTATGTCTTTGTGCATATGTTTGTAACAGGCAACAGGAATCGAGATAGACCCATGGTTCCTTTTGAGAATATGCATAGAATCACTTTCTAAGTCGATCTACGCGTGTCCGTCTGTCTGTCCGTCCGTCCGTCTGTCCATGTTAAATTGTAAACAAAGGTCGCATTTATTATTCGAATTGGATGAAATTTGGCACAGCTCATTCATTTGGCCCAAGGACGAACCCTATTGAAATTGGGAAAAATTGGTTCAGATTTAGATATAGCTCCCATATATATTTTCGTCCGATTTAAGGTAAATGGTGAACCAAAGTTCTTAAATACCTTTCGATTTGCACGAAATTTGGCATAACGTACTGAATTGAGCCTAGAGTGATATCTGGCAAGTTTCGAGAAAATCGGCCCAGATTTAGATATAGCTCTCATATATAGTTTCGTCCGATTTAAGGTAAATGGTGCACCAAAGTCTCTATATATCTTTCGATTTGCACGAAATTTGGCACAACGTACTGAATTGAGACTAGAATGATGTATGCGAAGTTTCGTGAAAATCGGTCCAGATTTAGATATTGCTCCCACATATAGTTTCGTCCGATTTCATGTAAATGGTGCACCAAAGTCTCTATATATCTTTCGATTTGCACGAAATTTGGCACAGCGTATTACATTAGGTCTAGAATGATGTGTGTTAAGTTTCGTAAAAATCGGTTCAGATTTAGATATAGCTCACATATATATTTTCGTCCGATTTAATGTAAATGGTCCACCAAAGTCCCTATATATCTTTCGATTTGCACGAAATTTGACACAGCGTACTGAATTAAGTCTAGAAAGATGTGTGTTAAGTTTTATGAAAATCGGTTCAGATTTATATATAGCTTCTATATATAGTATCGTCTGATTTTATGTAAATGGTGCACCAAAGTCTCTATATATCCTTCGATTTGCACAAAATTTGGCGTAGCGTAATGAATTAAGTGCAGAATGATGTGTGTTAAGTTTCGTGAAAATCGGTTCAGATTTAGATATAGCTCTCATATATATTTTCAACCTATTATTGGTAATTGGACCCTATATATCTTTCGATTTGAACGAAATTTGGCATAGCGTCCTGAATTGTGTCTAGAATGATGTGTGCAAAGTTTCGTGAAAATCGGTTAAGATTTAAATATAGCTCCAATATATATTTTCGTCCGATTTTATGTAATTGGTGCACCAAAGTCCCTATATATCTTTCGATTTGCACGAATTTCGGTATAGGGTACTGAATTAAGTGTAGAATGTTGTTGCTAAGCTTCGTGAAAAGATCCTAGCTAGGCCGATTGACATAACGCACTGAAGTAATATAAATTAATCTCTGGCAAGTTTCTCTGAAATCGATTCAGATATAGATATATAACAAACACGCGACGTCTGTTAGAATACATATGTAGAATATACCCAAAGTCGGCCCAGTCCGACTTTACTACTTTCCTTACTGGTTAAAGAATCATTTTTTGAGGTTCATACAAGGCGTGGATTTTTAAAGAATAGTTGTTTGAGGCTCTAATAAGTGGTGGATTTTAAAAAAATCATTTTTGGAGGATCCGATTTTTTTTTTAATTTTTGTGTCCAATATTTTCGCCACTACTGTTCCTTAGAAAAAATATATAAAAAATATTTTTGTCATTTATTTAACAATCATAAATGTGAATTATGGTTGTTGTTGTTTTTGTTGGCTCATTTTAATACCTTAAGAGGTATTAGACAACATTGTTGACTTGTTGTTAATTGTCTTGAAAATTGGAATTACAGTCAGGCTTACAATGAAGAAGAGGAAGAACATGAAACCGAGGGGGAGTAGAATATTTCGTTATCATTTATTAGCGTCCATTTCCAATGATGAAGTGGGTGTAAATACATTCGTCTCAGCACCCATAAATCTGCTTAAGAATTTAAGCTCCAGATGGGAGAAGGAAGGGAGGGTATTTATTTTTTTTAACAAATTAATTAGAGATGGAGAATTTTAATTGATCGGAATAAGGAAGATGAAGAATTTGTTTGATTGAAGCTTAGAAGTAATTTTTAAAAATATTGGCAACTTAAAAGCTCTGAAGAGATCACCCTTCTACCGAATGGAAGTCAAGGGAGATTCCCAAGAGAATAAGAGATTTTAAGTCAAAATTGTTATATTCAAATACCAGTAGCTTCCGAGATATCTTCCCCCACTTGCTCCCTATTGTACACAACATTTTGAAATATGATCTAAGTGCTTTGAACTTTTTGTTCTCTGCTATATTCTGCAGAGGCTTTTGTTTAAGCAAATTTTTGGAAACGTTTAATGAACTGCGTAATTCGAACTTATTTTTGGCAATCTTTTGTTCTCTCAACCCTCATTGCAAATTCAAATGGTGTCTGCGATACGAAGTGCGACTACCCTCCACAAAAACAAAATCGCATACTTTATGAGGAAAGTGTCAACACACAAATTAGGGGAATTTTTGGGAGACAAAAAGGCAGCAGGCAAGGGAAGGGGAAGGGTTATAAATCAACAAGTGTTTTTTAAGGCTTGAAATTTGAAAGAATAATTTTTGAGGTACCTATATGGCGTGGATTTCCAAAGACTATTTTTTGAGATACCTATAAGGCGAGGTTTTTTAAAGAATAATTTTTTGAGCCACCTATAAGGCCAGGACTTTTAAAGAATAATTTTTTGAAGGACCTACAAGGTATTTTTAAAGAATATTTTTTGAGGCTCATTTTTAAGAATAATTTTTTGGAGGCCTCTATAAGGCGTGAATTTTTAAACAATAATTTTTGAAGCACCTGCCTATAAGGCGTGGATTTTTAAAGAATCATTTTTTGAGGCACCTACCTATAAGGCGTGGATTTTTAAAGAATAATTTTTTGAGGCACCTACCTATGAGGCGTGGATTTTTAAAGAATAATTTTTTGGGGCTCCTACCTATAAGGCGTGGATTTTTAAAGAATAATTTTTTGAGGCTCCTACCTATAAGGCGTGGATTTTTAAAGAAAAATTTTTTGAGGCCCCTACCTATAAGGCGTGGATTTTTAAAGAATAATTTTTTGAGGCCCCTACCTATAAGGCGTGGATTTTTAAAGAATCATTTTTGAGGCACTTATAAGGCGTGGATTTTTAAAGAATCATTTTTGAGGCACCTACCTATAAGGCGTGGATTTTTAAAGAATCATTTTTTGAGACACCTACCTATAAGGCGTGGATTTTTAAAGAATCATTTTTTGAGACACCTACCTATAAGGCGTGGATTTTTAAAGAATCATTTTTTGAGACACCTACCTATAAGGCGTGGATTTTTAAAGAATCATGTTTTGAGGCACCTACCTATAAGGCGTGGATTTTTAAAGAATCATTTTTTGAGGCACCTATAAGGCGTGGATTTTTAAAGAATCATTTTTTGAGGCACCTGTAAGGCGTGGATTTTTAAAGAATCATTTTTTGAGGCACCTATAAGGCGTGGATTTTTAAAGAATCATTTTTTGAGGCACATACCTATAAGGCGTGGATTTTTAAAGAATCATTTTTTGAGGCACATACCTATAAGGCGTGGATTTTTAAAGAATCATTTTTTGAGGCACATACCTATAAGGCGTGGATTTTTAAAGAATCATTTTTTGAGGCACCTACCTATAAGGCGTGGATTTTTAAAGAATAATTTTTTGAGGCCCCTACCTATAAGGCGTGGATTTTTAAAGAATAATTTTTTGAGGCTCCTACCTATAAGGCGTGGATTTTTAAAGAATAATTTTTTGAGGCCCCTACCTATAAGGCGTGGATTTTTAAAGAATAATTTTTTGAGGCCCCTACCTATAAGGCGTGGATTTTTAAAGAATCATTTTTGAGGCACTTATAAGGCGTGGATTTTTAAAGAATCATTTTTGAGGCACCTACCTATAAGGCGTGGATTTTTAAAGAATCATTTTTTGAGACACCTACCTATAAGGCGTGGATTTTTAAAGAATCATTTTTTGAGACACCTACCTATAAGGCGTGGATTTTTAAAGAAAAGACATACCTATAATGGATTTTTAAAGAATCAGGCACCTACCTATAAGGCGTGGATTTTTAAAGAATCATTTTTTAAGGCGTGGATTTTTAAAGAATCATTTTTTGAGGCACCTATAAGGCGTGGATTTTTAAAGAATCATTTTTTGAGGCACCTGTAAGGCGTGGATTTTTAAAGAATCATTTTTTGAGGCACTTTTAAAGAATCATTTTTTGAGGCACATACCTATAAGGCGTGGATTTTTAAAGAATCATTTTTTGAGGCACATACCTATAAGGCGTGGATTTTTAAAGAATCATTTTTTGAGGCACATACCTATAAGGCGTGGATTTTTAAAGAATCATTTTTTGCCCCCCTATAAGGGAATCATTTTTGACCTATAAGGCGTGGATTTTTAAAGAATCATTTTTTGTGGATTTTTTAAAGCACATACCTATAAGGCGTGGATTTTTAAAGAATCATTTTTTGAGGCACCTACCTATAAGGCGTGGATTTTTAAAGAATTTTTTTTTGAGGCTACCTATAAGGCGTGGATTTTTAAAGAATCATTTTTTGAGGCACCTACCTATAAGGCGTGGATTTTTAAAGAATCATTTTTTGAGGCACCTATACGTGGATTTTTAAAAATAATTTATAAGGCGTGGATTTTTAAAGAATCATTTTTTGAGGCTCGTATAAGGCGTGGATTTTTAAAAATAATTTTAAAAAATTTTTTGAGGCAATAAGGCGTGGATTTTTAAAGAATCATTTTTTGAGGCACATACCTATAAGGCGTGGATTTTTAAAGAATCATTTTTTGAGGCACCTACCTATAAGGCGTGGATTTTTAAAGAATCATTTTTTGAGGCACATACCTATAAGGCGTGGATTTTTAAAGAATCATTTTTTGAGGCACCTACCTATAAGGCGTGGATTTTTAAAGAATCATTTTTTGAGGCACATACCTATAAGGCGTGGATTTTTAAAGAATCATTTTTTGAGGCACATACCTATAAGGCGTGGATTTTTAAAGAATCATTTTTTGAGGCACATACCTATAAGGCGTGGATTTTTAAAGAATCATTTTTTGCGGCACATACCTATAAGGCGTGGATTTTTAAAGAATCATTTTTTGAGGCACATACCTATAAGGCGTGGATTTTTAAAGAATCATTTTTTGCGGCACATACCTATAAGGCGTGGATTTTTAAAGAATCATTTTTTGAGGCACATACCTATAAGGCGTGGATTTTTAAAGAATCATTTTTTGAGGCACATACCTATAAGGCGTGGATTTTTAAAGAATCATTTTTTGAGGCACCTACCTATAAGGCGTGGATTTTTAAAGAATCA
>NW_026875352.1:0-10105 GCF_032173495.1 Musca vetustissima
ATATCAAACGTATCTCCATTTTATTATTTTTTTTTTTAATAAAAAAATATATTTCCTATGAAATGACCTTAAGAATGTCACTTCTGTGCACTTGTACTCCAATTAAATCCCTTACTAATCCATATTAATGGTTTAAAACAATTAATTGACATAGTAATAATAACAAACACAAAAAAACGAAGACAGTTTTTTTTGCAATAATTAATGAATAAATTAAAATGGTATTAACAGCCATTTAAAAGATCATAAACTATTGTTCTAAATCGCAAACAAGTCACATTGTTTTTTTTAGTAATGGAATTCAGGGTGTTGCTTTTTAAACCCATATTAAATTTCAACACAATGTGTTTTTGTTTTTTGTAATTGAAAAAAAAAATGAGGAAAACTTTACTAACCTGTGTTTGAGTCAGACCCAGACTCGCCGCCAATTCAGCACGTTCGGGTAAGGCTAAATATTGGGTACGCTGGAAACGGCGATTCAATTGCTGCAGCTGCAGTGAACTGTAGATGGTGCGGGGTTTGCGCATTTTCTTGCCTTTGCCATTGACACGTAGGCCGGAATCTTCGCATTTGTCCGATATGGAGAAATCTGAGAAGTCTGTAAAGGAAAATTAATAAAAAAAATATTATATTAATAGGAATTAAGAAATAAATAAAAAAATCTTAAAGATAATATATTTGATATGAGAAAGAGAAAGAAAGCATGTCCTGCTTATATCCTCCCTTAAAATCCACCAAAGGTTTTGCTGTTAATTACTGCAATTATCATTATTTTCTATAACAACTCAACAGCATATTGAAATACAAATTTCCTTATAATAGCAACAATTAAAAACATTTAAATCTTTCTCTATACATTTTTTTCTGAACAAAAAAAAAACGATAAAGAAACTATTCCTCCTGAAACTAAATCAAAGTTCTCTCCCAACAGTTCAAAGTATGCAATAATAGAATGAAAATGAAAACTATTTTTTTATTATTATTTTTTTCTTCTGCAATACAAAACAACAACAAAATATTCATACATATTTCTATACATAGTATATATATATATATATATATATATATATATGTGAACTATATTCCAAGCTTTTAAAGGCCAAGATGTATAATACAAAATAACAATGACCATAGAAACCGACCAGCCAACATCCAACAGGCCAGTCAGTAGTATTATTCTTATTCACCGACTGGCAGACAGATAAAAACCTAGACAAACGGACGGACATACAGATATATGGAAAGAATGGCCTGTAATTAATTACAACGCCAAATGAAAACTTAATTACAGCAATTACAATTACCTAGCAGCAGACACTCGATTCATGTGTGGTATAAAATACACACACACATATATATGTATGTATGGGACAGAAACATATGTATGGTTATTTATTGGCCGGTATATATATTTTGTGATCAAAAAGGATGACACACGCATGCATATATGCTGAGCGAATTTATGTCAAAACATTACAACAAAAATTGTTCTATTTATAATCTGCTGTATTGGCATTTTATAAGGTTAAAAAAAATAATATATATATATATATATATATATACATATTTAATGTTAAAATCAATATTTTTAATAAAAAAAACAATTTTATATTTTTTATGATATATATATATATTTAATTTTAAAATAATAAAACAATATTTTTAATAAAAAACAATTTGATATTTAACTTTGTTGCATTAGTTTGGCTGTAGGCTTTTTAAAGTAAAAATCGTTTTTAATTTTGATTTTTAATATTTATTGTTTCCAATATTTCGATTGGATTCTCCAATCATCCTCAGGGAATTGAAGGAAGTTATGTTGTCTTTAAGTCAACGTTCTTGCTTATGATTTTTTCGAAATTTTTATAATAAAAAAATAAACGTTACTTATTAAAAAAACTTGATATTTAAATTAACTAATAATTTAATCCTAAAATTTTTTTAATCATTTAAAAATATATAAAAAATTTTAATTAAAAAATAATAGTTTTTGTTTAAGAAAAATAAGAAAATATTTTTTTCTTATTTTACTATTTTCTTCAATTTTTATTTTTTAAAAGTGCAGTAAATTAAAAAAAGGTTTCTTTTTTTAACTATTTTTTTTTTAAATTAAAAATATTATTTTTGAAAAAAACGGTATTATTTAAAAAATTAAAAAGGTTTCTTTTTTTTTAAATAATTTTTTTTTAAATTTAAAAAATTATTTTTGAAAAAAATTGTATTATTTAAAAATTAAATAAAGGGTTTAAAAATTCTTCTCTTTTTAATAACAATATGTTTAAATTAAAAAAATGAAGTAGTACAAAAAATTAAACAGAAACAAATATTTTTGTTATTAAAATCAAAAAAAAAATATTTAAAACTTTTTTTTGAAAAAAAATATTTATAAAAAAACCTCTTTAAAACAATTTTATTAAAACATTAAAAAATATTTTTGAAATCATAATATTTTTAAATTACGTTATGTTTAAATTTGGTTATTATTTTTAAATAATAATAACATAATTATTTTCAATTTTTTTTTTTTGTCAGGGCAACTATTTTGTCAGGGTATTATAGCTTTGTGCAGCCCCAAGAGTTTGTAACGCCGCGAAATATTGTTCCTAGACTCACGTTTAAGTATACCGATCGTCATATCTCGACTAGCTGAGTCGATGTAGACATGTATGTCCGTCCGTCTGTCCATTATACTTTGTAAACACGATACAGGCCACAATTATGGAAATTTTACATGTAGGTTGGGTTCTGTCCAATGAAGATCGGTTAATATTTAAGGGATGAAATGGACCAAAAACTTTATTTTTGTTTGATTTTCTGGTCGCTCCAGAGGCCGCAATTTTGGCCCAAATATCGCGAAAATTGATAAAGATTGGTCAATATTTAGTGGGTCAGATGGACCTTGACTTTTGAAGAATAACACAATTTGTATTCTATGGCATATATATTTACTCCTGAAGGATATAGACCCGAAAGTTGATAATATATCCAATTCTATTGTCGTATGTACTCGGGTGAGGGAGTTACACGTAAATATTTACAGGTGTCTAGGTAATCAGATATTATTTAGTAACCCATTATCACACTAGAGGGCAGAAATATAGAGCTGATCGCTTTAAAATTTTCCATGAGGTTCCAGATATGGTCAAGGACAAACGCCTATAATTTTCATTTATGATCAGGTAATAATTTTGGAATGAAATGGACCGAAAACTTAATTTTTTGTTTTGTTTCTTTTTCGAGTTGACCTATAGGCCACAATTATAAACCGAACATCAACACAACACAACCCACGATTAAGGGAATTTGGACAAGTAATTAGAAGGTCTGTACTGAATATTTGTAATATACGTAAAATGTGTCAGTGTAAGAAAGAGGTGCTGTATATCACGAAATATAGTCCAGGCTCGGAATAAACACCCGCAGGAAATTAGAGTTCCGTGGTAGTTGTGTAGGGAATCGTATGGTCGGCCCCGTCCGACTATACTGCTCCGCTCACTGGTTTTTATAAAATTTTTTCAAAATATTTTTTCCAAATTTTTAAATGACTATCATTTTCGTTTTTGTAATTATTATTTGTTTGCAATCAATGATATTTTTCATAAGTTTTTTTTAACAATACAAAACATTTATATTTTTATATATATATCTGTAAATTATATTTGGCATAAAATGTCAAAAATCTAAATCCACAATTAATCTCTTATCTCAGTATACCAAAACACAATATGACCCCATTAAAGAAGTACCCTTTGAATTATCCCTTTAAAAAGCTCTCATGTTATTCAAATCAGATCTAAAGAAAAACAAAAAAAACAACTCCCCTTTCTTAGTAAAGGAAAGCTAAATTTGTAGGTGACCCATACTCCAATTTTTGCTTCTTTTCTTTTTTTCATTTTATTTTTCTTTCATAGAATCAATCATTGAAATAGGTCAGTAGTTAGTTAGTTTAGTGTTTTTGTTGTTATTCATTTTCCCAGCAATTAAGAACAATAATAACAACAACAGCACAAAAACAATGTTGCCATATTTTTGCTATTCTATACATATTCATCATTTGTCTCTGTTAATCTATCATTTTAATCAAAAAAAACACGATGACATAATTAAACGTTTTTTTCGAATACAATGTGTATGTCTATATGTATGTTTGGCTGTGTGTACACTGACGGAATGCTTTGTGTGTTCTCCCAAAAAAAAGCAAAAACAAAACTAAACAAATGAAAATTCGAAATTTATTGTCGATATTTCCGCTTGAGTGAAATATCAGCTTTACCGCTCTCTAAATTTGTATTGAAATACAAAAAAGTTTAACCTTGAGATTTTCAAAATAACAAAAATAAAACATTTGATGATGATTATAAAGAGGGACTGAAATAAAAACAAACAGACAAACATTTAATTTAAATTTGCAAAAAAAAATGTTTGAACTGCTTTTGAAATAAAACAAAAAGTATGCACAGTTCCTCTATAACTATGCTCTATGTCGCACTTCAAATTGTCAATCATCAATTGCCCGAACACTCAACAGAAAATTTGTATTCAAATAAATAAAAATCACCTATTAGAAGTGGGTGTATTTTGGCAAAAAATAAATAATAAAATACTGGTTAACATTCAAAGTGAGCAGTGACAAACCAAAATGCAATAAATTTTCTCCCTCTATAGAGCCGGCAAAAAGTGTTAATATAAATATGTCATAATAATAGGCTACTTGTCAGTTTTGGCTTGAAAAATTAAATGAATAAATAAATAAAAAATTAGTGGTAGCAGACCATAACAAATTAAAAATAAAAGGGAGTTTTGCTTGTTGCTCTGAACCCCACTCTCTTTGAGTGCTCATCTCAGCAGGGAGTTGTCAAAACTGCTGTGCTTGCCCAGCAGCATGCAGATTCAAATCTAAACCTTTCTTTCACAATATTCCCACAATGGTAATACAAGAACAAAAACAACAAGAAAAAACATGACCAATTATTGTTTTTTTTTTATAATTCACAAATTAAAAGATCAATCCATGAATGAAAAAAAACACTTTTAAAGTCAAATAAAACCAAAAAATCCCCTCGACTCTTTTTTTGGTTTGTTTTCAAGATGACCAAGCAAAATTGTTATTCTTGTTGGAAAGGGGTTTTGTTTTTTGTATCTTTAACATGTTGTATTTACTACTGGCTTTACCACTTTGTATTTCTCTCTTTAGATCAACGTCATCATAATGATCATTATTATCATCATTATTGTCATCATCATCGTCATTATTGTTATTATCTCACTGTTGGCCATTGTGCTTGCTTAAATCTTTCTTTTGTGTATTTAAGTGCCATTGATAGGATTCTTTTGTTGTTGTTGTTGTATGAACTATAAGAGCACTCTCTAGACAAGTGTGAATTTTGACACATCAATGAGCCACAGCATCTTCAATCACAAGCAGCAGCAGTACAAACAGCAACAACAACACGATCGCTAAATTTTGCAATAAATCACACTTCAAATTAACAATAAATACAAACAAATCAAAATGGTAACAACAACAAAAGTTTGAGAATAATATAACAACAACAATAATATTAAGAACAGGGAATACAATGTTGTCAATATTTATAGGAGAATAATGGACAAAATTTATAAAAAATAAATAATTTTTTTTTTATAATAAAAAATATGTTTTAAAAAATTATAAAAAATATCTTTTGAGAAGAATAATTATAAAAAGATTTAATTTAAAGAACAAGTTAACAAAATATGTTTTTTGTATTACTGAAATTATTATTATTATTTTTTTTTTTTTTTTTGGTTTAATAAAATCAGAAAAAATTTGTTTATATAGAATAATAACCAAATTTTAATACAAAATAAAATTGTTGGGAAAAATTATCTTTAGAAAAAAAAATACTTTTTCAACGATAAAAAATATATTATTATTGCCGAAATTTTTAAAAATATATTTTTCCCTTTTAATACATAAAAAATATTTTTTTTATGAAATAAAGTAGAAAATTGTATGATAATGTTTATACCCTTCACCACACCATGGTACAGGGTATTATGTCTTTGTACATATGTTTGTAACAGGCAAAGGACTCGAGATAGACCCATGGTTCCTTTTGAGAATATGCATAGAATCACTTTCTGAGTCGATTTACGAATGTCCATCCGTCCGTCCGACTGTCTGTCTGTCCATGTTAAATTGTAAACAAATTACATTTATGATCCGAATTGGATGAAATTTGGCATAGGTCACTTATTTGGCCTAAGGACGAACCCTATTGAAATTGGGAAAAATCGGTTTAGATATAGCTCCCATATATATTTTCTTCCTATTTAATGTAAATGGTGCACCAAAGTCTCTAGATATCTTTCGATTTGCACGAAATTTGGCACAGCATACTGAATTAGGTCTAGAATGATGTGTGTGTGAAGTTTCGTGGAAATCGGTTCAGATTTAGGTATAGCTCCCATATCGGTTCATATTTAGATATAATTCCTATATATATGTTCGACCGATTTAATGTAAATGGTTCACCAAAATCCCTATATATCTTCCAATTTGCACGAATTTCGGCATTATATGAGCCTAGAATGATGTTTGTAAATTTTCGTGAAAATCGGTTCAGATTTAGATATATCTCCCATATATATTTTCGACCGATTTAATGTAAATGGTTCACTAAAGTCCCTATATATCATTCGATTTCCAAGAAATTTGGCATAGCGTACTGAAGTGAGCCTAGAATGATGTTTGTAAATATTCTTGAAAATCGGTTCAGATTTTAGCTCCCATATATATTTTCGATCGATTTAATGTAAATTGTGAACCAAAATCCAGAAATCTTTCGATTTGCACGAAATTTGGCACAGCCTACTGAATTAGGTCTAGAATGATGTGTGTTAAGTTTCGTGGAAATCGGTTCAGATTTAGGTATAGCTCCCATATATATTTTTGTGAGATTTAAGGTAAATGGTATACCAACTGAATTAAGTCTAGAATTATGTGTGTTAAGTTTTGTAAAAATCGGTTCAGAATTAGATATAGCTCCGATGTTATGTAAATTGTGCACTAAAGACTCAAAATTTAAAGACTCATTGAAATTGGTTCAGATTTAGATATAGGTGCACCAAACTCCTCATCAAATAATCAACGGGTGTCCGATTGATATTTGCTTTAAATTGATTTACATAATTTTGTCCCATTGTAAGAAGCAACTCTATACCTGACCACATGAAAAATTTAGAATGATATGTTTATGTATCCAATTTCAAAATCAAAAAATGCGACGTCTGTTAGGATTCATCAGTTGAATATACCCAAAGTGGTGAAGGGTATTATATAGTCGGCCCCGTCCGACTTTACTACTTTCCTTATTGTTTTTTTTTTTTTGTTTTTTGACATTTTGAAAAAAATATTTTGTGGAAAAATTTCTTAAGACACTTTTTGTTCTCAAAATGTATTAAATAAACAAAAATCCAGAATTATGAAAAAATAATTTTATATATTATTTAAAAAAATCCATTAAATTAAACAAATTATATATTTTTTTAATTGCATTTTATTTTTTAATTTTTGTTAAGCTTTGGATTTTTTAATTAAATGAAAAATTTATACATTTTAAATTTATCCAAATATGTTGAATAAAACAATTCAGAATTACAAAATCATTATTTACTTTTGAATATTATTAAAAATATATGTTGCATTTAATTAAATAAAATATTTTTTTTTTAATTAAAAAATTCTTCGATTTTTGTTAATTTTAGGAATTTTTATTAATGGAAAATCTATATGTTTAATTTAGAATTGTATAAAAATGCTACTTTTTATTGTCCCCTCTTTTGGTCGTTAATTATTCGTTAAATGTATGCGCTACGGTTTATTGCAACCTTGGTTTAGCGCCTTTGACATTTTAACGAGTAATTACTGGTCAGTTGTTTTGCCCCCTCCTTTAAGCATCAAGGAGTATCTACCTGTCATTCGGACAGACAACATCGCATATCGTTGCGAGCACATATCGTTGTGCCTAGAAAGGTAATATCGTTACCATCTACTCAACCTATCAATAAACCATTGAATATCACTAAGAAAACTCTTGTGTTTTTTATTTTTAATTCTTCTACTTTCCGGCACACTGCGCTATTTATACACCCCCTCCCCTACGGTCCACTGCTCCACGCATTCGGCGTACCGACTCCCATCGGCGGAGCCCCTCTGAGCTAAACATTTGGTCAATTCGAGCCAGATTGAACTATCGAATTGGATATCCTACTGGATTTTGAAACATTCATCCCAACATATTATACAGTCCACAATTTGTCAAAGGTACGTATAGTGCAGTGTTTGTGAGCCCGCGAAGTAAATTGTCGCGACCATAACAAAACAATCGGTTTTGTTCAAAGGTCGTTTTGCAACATCGCATCACCCCTTTCGTTTTTTTCGCGCCTATCGTTGGCTTCTAACTTGGATGCTTGCATTCGGCAGCATCATAACCAAAACAAAAATCAAAAATATCATTGTCGCAAAATTCTTTGACATTCTTTGTTTGTTTGGTTTCTTAAAACAACAAAACCCTCAATATTTTGTTTCGTTAATTCTCCCTTCAAATATTGTTGTTGTTGAAGAGTTACTTTTCTCCTTTCTTTTACTACATAAAACAAAAATTGCAATATTATTTGGTTTGTTTTGTTTGTCATCAATAATATTGCATATTATTGTTGTGACATTTATTTCTTTTCTCGCTGTAACAACAGAACGATTTCTTGTTGTTTGTCGCTATCAACAACAACACTGTTTGACCGTCCTATTATTGGGTTAGAGGAAAGGAAGAGCAAGCTAGAAAAATTATGGCACTTGCTCTTATAAGTTGTTGCAACACTTAAAAAAATCGGAAAATGTTACAAAAGATTGTCTAAATTTGGCAGATAGTAAATATAATGATTCTCTAAAAATGTATTCGGATACAATGACAATATTGAATAGACGCATTTCAAAATTTGTTCTTTAGAGAATTTCAATAGTAAAACGGTGGTATAAAACTAACGAGCAATCGCTCAATCTTTGTCGATTCCTGATTCGCAGGAAAACATTACTTCCGCTTGTGATATCGTTCATAATATGCAATTGCCCCCAATAGATATTGATGTTTTCGACGGGGATTTTTCTGCTTGGCCTTCCTTTTGGGATTTGTTTAGCGCCATCTTTATTAAAAATACTAGATTGTCTGATGTTGAACGCTTGTTCTATTTGCGACATAAGACAAGTGGTGAGCTCGGGAAATAGTTTCGAAATTTCCACTTACCAATCACGGTTTCGCTCTCGCATGGAAAGCTTCTAAACCACGAATACGAAAATGTTCGAATTTTCGTAAATCGCCAATTGTCGTCGCTGTTCAATACCCCATTTCTCCACAAAGAAACTATCTCTGGCTTGAAAGAGATTCGACGCGGGATTAACAGCTGCATATCGTCAATGTTGACATACAATGTGCCAACGGATCAATGGGATCCAATACTCGTATTCGTTTGTCAGCAAAGGTTGCCATAAAATAACTCTGGCTTGATGGGAAGGAAGTGTCACAAATAAGTCAGCTCTTTCATCGTGGAAAGATTTAGATACCTTCCTTTCAGAAAGGATAAACACGCTCGTGTTTTTAGAAAGTTACGAGAAATCTACTATTCCTTTGAAAACTAAATGCTGCAAGAAAATCCGTTTCGAAACATTCATTTTCTCCTTCGGTTAGAAAATCGTGTTCTCTATGTCGTGAGAAACACCACCGCCTTTATTTGTGTCATAAATTCAAGGAATTATCTCCAGCAAATAGATTTGCATTTGTAAAGCGCCATGATCGTTGCGTTAATTGCCTGTCAAAGGGACACAAACTAGCAAATTGTACATGTAAGAGTAATTGTTCGAAATGTGGTCAATGTCACCACACTTTATTACATCGCGAGTCAACAAAACCGAAAAATTCGACTCCGGTTGAGATTCCAGCAGTTTCGTCAAGCTCTACAAAACCGTTGTTGTCAGCTTCTGCTCCAGTCTTTCGTCCCTTGAAATTTATATCCTCCACATCGCTTGGAGACGAAAATAAATCTAAAATCTGGGTAATACTGGCATTGA
>NW_026875353.1:0-100893 GCF_032173495.1 Musca vetustissima
CTGTGAACTTTGTGGTAAATTGTTTAAAAATCGTTTGGGTATATATCATCATATGAAAACACATCGTCGCAAGGAACCGCAAACGAATTAATGGGGGAGATTTTTGTCTTTGTTTTATAAAATTTTGTAATAAAAATTATATGTTTTTGTTGTGTCTTGTCCAAACAAGCTAAATGAAATAAGTTTACGTTTATTTCGAAGAGCACTTGTGAAAAAATCCTCTTCATATACAGATACAAAATATAATTCTACAAAAAAAAAAAAAAACTTTATTCGACTGAATCAATATTTTCTAAAGCCCCAATCAAGTACCATATAAGATCTGCCGCAATATCTATTAAAAGGCAAACGTAAGTCAGATGTTTTTTCCCAAGTCTAATGTCATAAATTTGGACTTTGTCAAGATCTATTAATAAGTTCTTCCAGCAAGCATAAGTCAGATGCAAATTCTATTAATAAGGTATCTCAGCAAGGTAGAATCAGCTGTTTTTTCCCAAGTCTAACGTCCAATGCCATGCTGGTGTCAAAATTTTACTTCCTTTACGTTCATAATGAAAGTCTATTCACAATAATGGATTTTGACAACAAACTTGAGAATCAGCTGTTATCCAGCTGGTCTCCCTGGTTACCTTATTAATAGGCCTTGATTTGGACCAAGATCTATTAATAAGCCAACCCAGCTAGCCAACTCAGCTGTTTTTCTCAAGTCTAATGTCAAAAATTTTGCTTCTGTGTACGTTTTCATTATAGAAATCAATTCACAATAATGGATTTTGACAGCAGACTTAAGAGACAGCTGATATCCAGTAGATCTCCCTGGGAAACCTTATTTATAGGCCTTCATCTGGACTTTGTTTACATTTTCATAACGGAAGTCAATTCACAGCAATGGATGGATTTTAATGGTGGTCTCCCTGGATACTTTATTAATTGACCTTGGCAAAGGCAAATCCATTGCCAATAAATGTAAACATCTTTTTGAAAGGCTAGGCCTTGCTCTTACCTACAATGTGGATAACAACTGTAGTGTTTTCCAAGCTAAATTTTTCGCGATTTGGAAGACAGCAGAATTGATAAAAAGTCTGGATGTAGAGATCGTTAAACTGGTGACTATCTTTGTGGATAGTCAGGCGGATTAATGAGTTTACACTTTCCACCGTGTCAACAATGCAACCTGCTTTTATCTACAGCATCATCAGGAACCTAAAGTGGTCTGGAAAGTGCAACCATAGCATGTAATATGTTTTCTGTCCAAAATTTCTACAATCATCGACACTATTTAGTATCTATCTCCTCTTATTTCCTTCTCGATCTCGATACCCTTTCCCCCCTACAGATCTGACCATATCTTTCTTGGATGATCACAATGGACCAGACGGTCTCCGAGACCTGCTGTCACAGTTAGTGACTGCACATCCCCAAACCTAAATTCCCTGATATTTGAGTAATTATTACCACCCAGTGTTCATATTTTCTACTAGATAAGACTTGATCCAGAACCTGCAAGAATCTATTATTCGTTATCTATGTCTACTTCTTAAAATATATACGTTTATTAAGTTTTTGAATACATTTATGGATTTGGATATATCTCTCAGTTTTACATGGAGATTTAATTCATATATTGGACTGTTCCCGTACTGCATGAATCTACTAGATTTACAATACAATAGGTTCGTTCGTTTACTTTCCCAGTAATATTTACTCAGTAAGAATTTGCAGAGAGTAAATACGATTTTTTCCTTCTCAAGAGAGAAAACTGCAAAAAGTAAACGAACAACATCCAGTAAAAAGATTGTTTCGACACAGCTGATTTAAACAACAAACAAATTGGCGCAAACTAAAAAACAGCATTTTTATTAGAAAAATGGATAACAAGCGGAAAATGTATGTTGTTTACCAATACTTGCGTTTTCTTCATCAATTTTAATGTTTAATAATACAAAATCAATATAAAATTCACAAAACAATCAATTTTGTTGAGGACAATTTTGTTGTTTGTTTACAAAATATAGCAAAACAGCTGATTAAATATCAGCTGACGGTGCAAGAAAATTCTTACTGAGTAAATTTTCCTTGTAAGAATTTGCAAATACTCAGTAACACAACTGTCAAATCTGCTCTCTCAATTCACTCTCTTTTACTGGACTTCTGGGTAAACGAACAACATTTTGTAATAATTTGTACAAATTCGTACAAATTATTGAGTAAACGAACGAACCTAATATCGTAAAGGAAAATTCGGAAAAAGTAGTAGGTTCTTGCAGTACGGGAACAAACCATATATTTCGAGTCGACAACACTGTTAAATACATTTGTCTAGCATAGCATTCACTGAACATACCCTACAAAATAATAAACGATGCACACACTATCACGTTTAAATGCGAATTGCCGAAAGTCGATCTACACAACCCTTGTTATTGTCCACGAAGAAATTTAACAACACAAATTGCATCGGTCTGAACTTAATATTACAAAAAAAGGGGACGTTTATAAACACATCCATCGAAATGCGGGACTACGATGACTACATCAAATGTGGAGAAATCCTCTTATCACCTTCCATCGATGACAAAGAACAATTTATATTGAAATGCAGTGATTGTGATAAATATTATTGTGACTTGCAACGATTCATTCCGCATTGGCAGCGGCATTACAGTGATAGCCAGGAATCGGATGTGGATGAAGATGGACTCGATGCAACAATTAAACAAGAAGTTGTCAAGAAAGAGCAGTCTGTAAAAAAGGAAATTAAAAAAGAAAAGGAAATCGTGGAGTACATCGATGAAGATCAGGTATTACAAGACCTCGTGCAAACAATGTCTAAGTGCTTGTTTGTATATAGGGTGTGTTGGTGGTGGGTGATGAGATCTTTCTCCGTAGTAAACATTTTCAACATTAACACATCAAAAGATGATAAAGTAGTATTCAGTGTCCAATTTCAAGCCAATTTTATTTGAATAATTTTAGAATTATTCAGTTCATTTATTATTGCAATATTAATACAGTGGCGTAATTTGTTTCCCTTTGTACATAATTGCCCATTAAGAACTCGAATTAAATAGTGAATTTTTTTTAATCTATTTTATAGGCATCCTTGAATTTCGGAGAACATTACATTATTGAATGTGATAATGATTTCGGACTTGAAGAGGAAAATGCTGCATACAATCAAACAGAGATCTATCTTGAGGATACAAAAGAGATTGAAGAGGAAATTGAGGCTGAATTTCAAAAACCTGAAACCGAATATGATGAGTTAGATGAAAATAATGAAATTCCAGAAGATGAAGATGACGATTATCAGATTGATAATGATGATGATGAGCATAGCAATTATAGTAATAGTGAGGATACATTACAAATCGACGACGATAGTCAACAGGATTCAAATGAATCGGTCAACAAAAATAGGGTAATTTATAATTTATTTATGCCAAATTTCCTAAAAAAATATTTCATTTTTTGGTTTCAGAAAAATAAATTCAAAGTCAAATATAACACCTCCAGAGGCTATAAATTCGTACGTGATTTTTTCACCTCCAAACCAAATGTCAGAGCATTTATCGAGGTATTCAAAAATAAGAAAAATCTCTGGGAAATTGGAATGTACACACAACTTTCCAAACAACAAAGAATTGATTACCTTGAAGAAATATCCACAGAACTTCACAGTAAAATTAAAGTAAAATTAACATTGGATCAAATACGTGATATTATTACATATTTACGTGCGAAACATAGAATTGCAGGCCTGTATGCCAGTACGGGCAATAAGACTCCGCCAGAATGGTTTGTCGAATATTTAAGCTTTTTGCCATCGTCCACTGTTAATGCCAGCATCAATCAACTGGGTACACACACTCTAAAGAAATCACAAATTCTACAAATGCTTGAAATCTACAAACAATTTCCATACTTATGGGATAGCGATTTAGTGGAGTATGTGTGCAACAACAAACGTGATGAGGCCCTACAACAAATGCAAGAAGTCATACAAACTAAGCTGAATCTGCAGACGGACATCATTGAATTGAAGCGATATATTAATGACATCAACATGTTTTATGGCAAACAGAAGCGTTTGGAAATGAAAAATGCCGATCCCGAACAAATATCCGAATATTATGATTGCATGGATTATCTGCGTGATCATGTGCCACCGTTTGAATGTCCAACGTGTAATAAAAGAATTGTACATGCGTTAAGATTTAGAATGCATCTTAACGGTCATCAGGGCCAAGACGAAACTATACCATGTAAGATATGTGGCAAACCCTATGGCAGTGTGGAACCTTATATGCAGCATTGTCGCAGACATATGGACGATTTACCGGTCGAATGTAAGGAATGTGGTAAACGATTTATACGAGATGCTGATTTGCGTTTACATATGCGCATCCACACGGGTGTTAAACCATATTGTTGTGAAATTTGTGGTGCATCATTTCGTCACAGCAATGCCCTGCTGCTACACACCAGACGTCATAAAAAGTTATATTGTCACAGTTGTACCATATGCCCAAGGCAATTCTATTCGAAGGATGAGCTGAATAATCATATGGATATACATAAGGGAGAACGTAATCGTATATGTAAAATATGCGGTAAGGGATATAAGACAAAGAGTACACTGAAGGCCCACATACTGACACATGAAACAGAGCTTAAACATCCATGTGAACTTTGTGGTAAAATGTTTAAAAATCGTTTGGGTGTATATCATCATATGAAGACACATCGCCGCAAGGAACCACAATTAAATTAGTGTGTATTTTTTGTACTCTATAAAATAACTTTGCTGAAGAGAAAAAATAAAAATCGTTTAATCTATTTAAATAAAATATTTATTGCTTTTTTGTTGTTGTGGCAGCCCTATTGCCCGTTGGCCCAAAAAGACTCGTGTTGTTTCGGATCGTAGATCCCTCTGTCGTGGAAACGGGTTTTCTTTGTAGGTTTGTCCGTTTACTTTCCCAGTAATATTTACTAAGTAAGAATTTGCAGAGATTTTGTTTGTTTACAATACATAACAAAACAGCTGATAAAATCAATCAGCTGATGGTACAACAAAATTCTTACTGAGTAAATTTTTCCTTGTAAGAATTGCAAATACTCAGTAACACAACTGTCAAATCTGATCACTCAATTCATTCTACACACACAAATTCCTCACATACTTAGGTCGTGTAAGAATCGAATATTTATTTATTTAATTCATTCATGTAATACAAAGCCTTTAAGGATAATTTATCGTCAATTTTGATTTAAACTCCCCTATACTTGTGTGTTTACGTTTTCAACATTATTATTGGGTTCAAGGTATATGCATTATGTCATCTAGTAAGGCCAGTTGATATATGCATTCGTTGTCAAAATATATTGAATTTGAAAAACATAACCATAAGAACCTGCAAGAATCTACAAATTTTACAAGTTTTTACTCGAAACCTGTCCCTGAACCCACAAAACTAGTAAGACTTTTATCCAAATTTAAGAAAACCCAGAATAAAATGGCTCTTTCTCTTCATAAACTTTTTACTCGAAAAATTCTGATTGGCTGTTGTGTTGATTTACCATCTAATTTTGACATTTTCACTACTTTTTCGTCCCAGAACTTTAAGTTCTATTCAAGATCTATTAATATCGGCTCTAATTTGGTTTTTTGGTTCTCATGGATTAGCAAATCTCCCCAACAAAAATTATCAAAATTGGCTCAAGTTTCGGGGTGTAGATGTGTACTCTTATTTTTCAATATTTAGGGAATTGATAGCACGGTTTTCCACCGAATTGACTGTTATTTGGTATTTTGAATTCTCATTTGGTTGAAAATCATCAACCTCTTTATAACAGAACCTCCCTAATTTCGGTATTTTGGGGAGCTTTGTCACGTTTTTCCACTGAATCGACCATAATTTGGTGTTTGGGGCTCTCATTGGGTAGCAAATCTTCCTACCAAAAATGATCAAAATTGGTCCCTTTTTTAGGATAGCCCAGGATAGGATAGAAACTGTAAACAAAGTCAAAATTTTTGACATTAGAATTTGACAGAGAAAAAAGCAGCTGACTTTCGCTTGTTTGGTGAACTTATTAATAGATCTTGACATCCTGTAACAATTTGTACAAATTTTGAGTAAACGAACATACCTAATGTGAAACAATTCACAATAATGGATTTTGACAGCAAACTTGGGAAACAGCTGTTAAGCAGCTTGTCTTCCTGTTGACCTTATAAATAGGCCTTTGACAGAACTAGACTCTACATACAGAGTTGATTTTCCTACCTGGAATACTTCAAAAATTGTTGGTTTTTATTGCATTGGTAAACAAATTATAAACAAAAATATAAATCTCTTGCAATAAACCACAAATAAACCAACCATTCCAAAAAACATGGGTGATTATAGCAATTTCATAAAATGTGGACTGGTGCTATTAGCACCATCGTTGGAAAACAAAACTCAATATATCTTAAAATGTCTGGATTGTGATGAATATATGAAGGGATTAAAGAAACTTATAACCCATTGGAGGAATACTCATTTATCCAGCGGCTTTAAGGAATTATATTATATAGTGGAGGAAGAAGGTAAACCATGTCACCGTTATGGAATAGAAGCTGACGAACCGATTGTTAAAAATGAGCCGGTGGACTATGGTATGGATAAGGATGATATGTTAATGGTGGACAATGTAAATCCGCCAGAAGATACAGGTCTGAACGAGGAAGTTATTGTTAAACACGAATCACTAATGCCGAATATCCATAGAAGTGATATGTACATGCAGGATGGTCTTGTGGAGGAACCAGTTGCGAGCAAGGAATCTGTAGCCTACGCTAATGATTATCAGGTATTCAAGTTTGTAATGTTAAGGGGACAGTTTCAGTTCTTAAATTTTTAGCTTTATTTTTTTAAAAGGATCCCTTAGAATATATAACATGTGATATGAAAGCGGAATATATTGATGATGTTGACAATGTCGCATTACAAGAAGATAACGATAACTCGGATCTAATGTTACAATGCGAAACACTTAGTGTAGATGAAAATTTAACGCAAGAAGAAGAATACGAGGAAGAGACGGAGGAGGAGGTAAGCTATGCAAAAACTTAACAAAATTATACTTTGAAGATAAACCCCGTTTTCACATTTTCAGGTTACCGACATTGAAGAAGGCCCATATGCTAAATTCGTAGAAGATTTTATGAATAACAAACCAAATGCTTTGGCTTTTATAAAGGCTTTCAAATTTCAACCACAAATATGGAATCCCGAACTAATCGATAGTATTAACGACAACGATAGGTCAAAATATTTACAACAAATTTCATCTGAGGTTAAAAGGGAAACATCTACGATACTATCTATAGAACAGACAAAAGCCATAGTGGCATATTTATGTTTACAATATAAACTAGCCACAAATACCATTATAAAACCCGACTGGTTCTATGACCATTTACGTTTCATGCCATTGCCAAGTAAATATATGTCCATAACCGAAATTGGTAAACACAAATTAAATCCTCAACAAATAATACAGATTCTACAGACATATGAGACACTGCCATGTCTCTGGAACAGCGATTTAAATGAATATTGTTGCCACAATAAACGTTTGGAGGCTTTGGAAAATATGCAACAATTCTTAGAGTGTGAAATGTTTATAAAACTTGGGAAAAATGAATTGAAATACTATCTCAGCAATGTCCACATGCATTGCACGAAACAAAAACGCTTGCAAAAACTAGATTCCCATCAAACACCTCAGTCGGAATATTTCCAGTATATGCAATATCTTGTTGATTATGTGGCACCGTACGAGTGTCCAGAGTGCGATAAAGTACTGTGGAATCCATTGGCGTTAAAAGCTCATAAATCCACTCACGATGGCGGCACACCATTTTTATGCTCCACCTGCAATCAAGGTTTCACGAAGGTGAATCCTTATGTTGATCATGTTCGACGGCATATGAATGACTTCAATTCTGTGTGCAAACAGTGCGGTAAACGTTTTTTGAATAATCACAATTTACGGCTACACATGCGCATCCACAGCAGTGTCAAACCATATGTATGCGGCATTTGTGGAGCTGCATTTTGCCGCCACAGTGCCTTTCGGGTTCACAAAATGAAACATGAGCAAAACTATCGTCATATATGTCCGATTTGTTCGAAGGGATTTTATGAAAAGCATGGTCTCGTTTACCATTTGAATACTCACAAGGAAACGAAAGATTTCGCCTGTACAATGTGCGATAAGGCGTATCGAAATAAAAGCACACTGAAACAACATATGATTACACACAAAGAGGGTCAGGAGTTTACCTGCCCAGTTTGTGGAAAAGAATATAAAAATAAATTGAATATATACCGGCATATGAAAAAACATAGGGAGGAAATGGCGGGAAAATTGACGCAAAGTAAGAGAGTAGAGAAATCATAAAAAACCGGCACTTCGCCGAACACCCAAGAAAGAAGAAGAATGTATATAGATACATAATTAATAGTATATATTGGATACTTTTTTTCTCAAATATAACATTCTAATTGAATCTAGTATGTAATATAAATATTCATGTAGGACAGACAAATACAAATTTTGTTAAATTATAAAATACTTAAATTAATATAAAACATTGCAAGGTAATGGTCTGATTTTAGTCTTGTTATTTATGGTACGACTTTTTTATTGTTATTATTTATTTATTATATTTTAACAAAAGCCGAGGGAAATTTTTTTGACTTAAATATAAAATAAAAGATAGCTACGATTTATCCAATATCTATGAAAATTCAAGTCCTGCGAAATTGACAAAGCATTACCCAATGCACTCATTGTGTTAAATATAAATTAAAAGAATAGTTCCTACACTTTCAGGGCAGTAGGTTGGTACGGCTGTCATTCACATCCGTTCACTCAGAGACATTTGTCCAATGTGCTCATCCAAAAGAAAGGAGTGGAAAAGAGTGTAGAAAATTGGTCATTTTACCCTTTTCAAAATCTTAACAAAGCTTAGGATCTTTTTGGGGTCTATTCCGGAGAAAAGTGCTAGTTTCGATTGGCCCAAACATTCTATATCCTCCACCATGAAGTTGACATTAAAAATTTCTAAAATTAATGGGGATTCCAGAAAAACTAATTGTATTATAATACGTTTACATTTAACCGGTTTTCGTTAAAACAGTGGGTTTCAATTGCCAATTCCATTGCCTATTTGTCAAATAAATCCTCATCAAGTAGGTTAACCCTGCAAAAAGTTCTAATGTAAATGCCGTTTTATAGGACCTTGAACATGCAGAAAAATATGTTTTAAATTCTTAAAATACAGAATAGTGGGGCTTCCTTGAAACGTTGGTCAATATTAAATATTTTTGGTGTGGAGATGTGTTATAAAATGAGAACCCAAAATATTAAATTACAGCCAATTTGGTTGAAAAACATGTCCAATATACCTAATATTGGGGTTTCCTGAAACATGAGTCAATACTAATAATATTTGCTACGGTGATGTGTTATGCAATGAGAATCCAAAATACCAAATTAGAGCCAATTTGGTCAAACTTTAGTGGCTGCTGAAATTCAACTGGTCTCCCTGGATGACCTTATCTATACACCTTGATATATACTATGTGATGTCTCCAATGAATATTTCGAGGTGGAGGGTATAAAAAAGCAACTCTGTAGGTAGTGGCTTCTTTTTTAAATATAAATATACGCAACAGGTTGCTGTGGTTATTTGACATTTTTCCAAAACTAAAAACGTGAAAAATTAATGAAAGTTTATGATTTCTTTCATGGTACAATAATACAAGGCAGAAAAACTTGAGGTGAATAAAAAATATATTTAATTAAATTTGAATAAATTTCAATTTATTTGACATAGTATTCAAAGCAATATACAAAATATAATTTCATTTGTTAGTCCAGGCCAAGATCTATTTATAAGTTACCGCTTGCTGGGTGTCAAAGTCAGCTGTTTTTTCTCAAATCTAATGTCAAAAGTTTGGACTAAGATCTATTAAAAAAGTCACCCAGGTAGCAATCGAAATCGCAATTTTTTTTTCAAATCTATAGTCAAACATTTTGACTTTGTTTACGTGTTCATAATGAAAGTCAATTCACAAAAATGCATTTTGACAGCAAACTTGAGTGGCAGCTGGTAACCAGCTGGTCTCTCTGGATGACCTTATTAATAGACCATGGTACAGGCATATGACATAATTATACAAGGTAGTCTCATGCAGTCATATGTTTCCAATTTTTTTTATAATTTTGCCTTTGACAGTATTCAGCTTTCAAAATTTAAATGAAAATATTGATATTGATAGATGAGTTCCAAATTAATAAGGGTTGCCATGATCAAATTCTCAAATGAGACTACCTTCTGCCATTTGTAAAAACTTATCAGAATATACTATTTTGATACAAAGTTGCAAAAAAGTCATAACCCTTACGTTCAGTCTGGGTACCATGCAAGTTAATGTAAACAAACCACACTGAACATACCCCTCGAAAAGTAAATAAACAATTTTCCAAATAAATTGCAATTAAGAAATAGTTGCTTAAAATGACCGAATATTTGGAATATATACAAATTGGTGTAGTTCTAAAATCACCCAAACCAATAAATCATAATTATCAATATATTTTAAAATGTGTACATGATCAATATTTTGAGCTGGAGGAATCATTTATGCTACCCTGCATTATCCATTGTGATGCAGTGGTATGTGGTGGCGGTGATGTGGAGGACTCCGATGAAAAACCAGAAATTAGTTATGCCATTGAGAGTCATATTGAAGATGTTGGTGAACTTTGTGCAGAGGAAGATGTGAAGTTTGAAGATGCAAAGAAAGGCGATAATGTCAGAGAAGGAAAAGTAAGTATTGGGCAGGTTTACTAGGGAGTGTGTGGAAGGCAATTTGTTGCCTTAATCGATTTTATCTTATTTACGAATAAGCCCTACTTATGAATTATTTGTTTTATCTCCAGGACCCATTAAACCTCATTGTTAGTAAGCCATTTGATCTTGAGCTTGAAGATGATAAAGTAACACTGGAAAAACAACCGTCTATGGAATTTCTAGCTGATGATGTAAAGGAACCCAAAGAAGAGGAAGACAATGAAGATGAATTGGATAATGAAATGGAAATTGGGAATATTGAATATGATAATGAGGTATGCTGCTTAATGGTATAAAAAAATGTTTATATCCTCCATCATAGTATAAAAAGACGAAAAACATGTCTAAATACTCTGTATAGAGACCACCGGACTTTATATAGACCAAATATTCTGTATAGAGAACACCGGTCTCTATAAAGACCAATTGGTCTTTATAGAGACCATCGGACCAATTGGTCTTTATAAAGACTAATTGGTTTGTATAGAGGCCATCGGTCTTTATAAAGACTAATTGGTTTGTATAGAGACTATCTGTCTTTGTCAAGACCAGTTGGTCTTTATAAAGACCCGTTCCGTACTTTAAGACCTTTATTTGTTAATAATTTATTTCCATTTTAGTCGACGGCCTCTGAAGATAATACCCCTTCAATCAGCGCATTTATTCAAAACTTCATCAAGTCACAAGAAAATCTAAAATTATTTATTGAATTATATAAACAACAAGATGGACTGTGGAATCCGGATCTTAAAACGAAAAACACGAAGAAATCCAAAGAAATATATTTGAAAGAAATGAGAAAAGATTTGAAGAATCAATGCCAAATTGATATGACAACAATACAAATTGAAGAACTCATAACATATTTAAATCGACAATACAAACGTTCACAGGAAGCATCCGAAATGGATGAAAATCCATTGTGGTTCATAAAAGAATTGGAATTTTTGAAACCAATATACCAAACTGCCAAACCCAATGTTAAATTAAAGATACCACATTGTGATTTAAAAAGTAAACAAATTACCCAACTATTAGACATTTATGAACGATATCCGAATTTATGGAATACCGATCTGATAGAACATTGCTGTAGAAATAAACGCAAAGAGGCAATTGAAGAAATGCTACAAAATGTCAACGCCGAATTGAATTGGGGTATTGATGAAGATCAATTAAAGGACTATTTGCAATTTATACACCAGAAATTTTCGAAGGAGAAACGTTTAGATATTAAAAATGAGAATTGTTCTCAGGCGAACAACAACACACACGTTTCATACTATAAACATATGTTGTTTCTTTATGATCATGTGGGACCCTTTAAATGTCTTCAATGCAATACGGAAAATAAGAACGCCCAAAGTTTTAAAATACACAAATCCCAACATGATGGTTCCATGCCGATGAAATGTTCCCTATGCCAGAAAGAATTTAAAGTCGTCAGCACCTATGTTTTACATGCCCGTCGTCACATGAACGATTTGGAGGATGTTTGTCAGGAATGTGGTAAAAAATTCATTAATTCATATGATCTGCGGATACATATGCGTTCGCATACGGGTTCCAAACCATTTTGTTGTGAAATTTGCGGTGTATCTTTTCGTCATCTGCAAACGTTTACCTGTCACAAAAGACGTCACGAGAAAAACTATTTACATCATTGTCCGACATGTTCGAAGGGATTCTATAGCAAAGGCAAATTGGATGATCACATCCGGTCGCATAAACAAATTCGGGAATTTAAATGTGAAACATGTGGTAAGGCTTTCATTACGAAAAAGACATTACAGCAGCATCTTGTGACGCATGAAGATATAAGGAAATTTGCGTGTTCGCTGTGTGGTAAAAGTTTTAAATTGAAAATTGGCCTTCATCAACATATGAGAACGCATGGTAATCAAAGATATGAACGACCCGAGGAGGTGGTATAATTGAAGAAGAATTTATATAATGTATATATATATATAGAATAGTATTATATAATATATTATTATTAGATAATAAAATGATCGAAAAATAGATATTAGATAAAAAGTTCGAAATAAAAAGATAATATATTTAATAAATATAGTATAATTTTGTATTTTTATTTAAATGAATTGATAGATATTTTAAAGATATTTTTAAGGGTCTACCAAAGTCGTGGATTTTTTAAAAATATTTTTAAGGGTCTATTTATGGGGTAGAGTTTTTAAAAATATTTGTCTAATGTCCATTAAAGACGTGGTCTACCAAAGGTGTAAATTTTTTAAAAAAATATTTTTAAGAGTATATCTAAGGTGTAGGGTTTTAAAAATACTTTTTTTTCGAATGTCCATCAAAGACGTGATCTACCAAAGGCATAGATTTTTTACAAATATTTTTTCAAGTATCAACCAAAGGGGTAGAGTTTTTGAAATTATTTTTTTCGAAAGTCCATGAAAGTCGTGGCTTTTTAAATAGTACATGGAAGGATTGGACTTTTTTAAACTTTTTTTATTTTCAAGAGTATTCCATAGGCGTAGATATTTTAAAAATATTTATTTAAGGTTCTTCCAAAGGTGTAGGTTTTTTACAAATAATTTTCAATGGTCTGCCAAAGGCGTAGATTTCTTAAAAAATATTTTCAAGGGCCTTTCAAAGGCGTATCCGTAAACGGATATTGAAGATTTTGGGAAGATTTGACACCTCATGAGAACCTGAAAAATCAAAGTTGATCCAATTCGGTTGAAAAATGTGCTCAAAACCCCCCAAAAATTCCGAATAATGGGGGGTTACCATTATATGGGGGCTACCCGGAAACATGGGTCAATGTTGATAATTTTTGGTAGGGACATTTTCTACTCAATGAGAATCCAAAATATGAAATTTCAGCTAATTTGGTTGTGGCACGTGTCCAAGCTCCGCAAAATACCGAAATAAGGGATGGGGATTCCCCAAAAGAGTGAACCAATATTGATCATGTTTAGTAGGAAGATTTGACTCCCCATATGAACCCTTAAAAATTAAATTAGAGCCAATTCGGTTGAACAAATTGATCAAAGCCCCAAATTCCGAATAATGGGGGGTTACCATTATATTGGGGCTACCCGGAAACATGGGTCAATGTTGATAATTTTTGGTAGGGACATTTTATACTCAATAAGAATCCAAAATTAAAAAATGCTCCCAAATTGCTTGTAGTATGTGCCCGAGCTCCCCAAAATACCGATCTTTGGGGTGTAACGCTATATGAGGGCTTCCCTAAAAGCCGGATCAATATTGATAATTGTTAGTATGAAGATTTACTACCATACCACAACACAAAATAACAAATTACAAGCAACTAGGTAGAAAAATGTGTCCAAAAACCTCAAAATACCGAATATTGGGATGGTACCGCTATATGGGGGCTACCCCGAAACATGGACCAATATTGATAATTTTTCGTAGACAGATCTGATAGCTAAAGTGAATCCAAAATACCAAATAACAGCTGATTATTTTGAAAAACGTGTCTAAAACCCAAAAAATACTGAATAATGAGGGGTACCGTTATATGGGGGGTACCCTAAAAAGGGGACGAATAATAATCACTTACGTTAGGAAGATTTGATACCCAATGAGAACCAAACGTACCAAATTACAGACAATTCGGTTGAAAAACTTGTAAAAAATCCTCATAATACCGAATATTTGGGGGTATGATTATATGGTGGCTCCACTAAAAAGTGGACCACTATTGATTATTTTCGGTAGAATGATTTGATACCAAATGAGAACCAAACGTAGCAAATTACAGCCAATTCGGTTGAAAACATGTCAAAAATCCTCATCATATCGAAAATTTGGGGGCACCGTTATATGAGGGCTAAACTAAAAAGTGGACCGATGTATTCCTTTTTCAAAACCAAACATCCTAGAAGTAGTATTAATGTATGTGAATATTTCGGGTTATTACAATCCGAATGACAATATTGATATACACTCTAGGGTCTCTGTTGTCGGGATTTTGTATGGAACGCTCCTAAATCAATCCATTCGTAGATCTCCGAGTGTTTTCAAATGCTTAGCGTCTATGATTAGTCTATAAAAACAAATAATTTTAAATTTTTTTTATTAAAAATAAAATTAAATCCCGAAAAAGATGACCTTTATTCTTCATTCATTTTATTTTCCAACATCTCTAATTCACCTCTTTCTCGATGCCCATGCATATGTTGCCTGTGGCTAGAGTCTCTAATCATTTTATCACACATCGAAATTTTCTGATTTTTTCCTGTCCAAATGGACAGCTCTGTGGCAATTTAATGTTTCCATCGATTTGAACGATTTTCCACAAATATCGCAACAATAATTCCCGGTACTGGAATGCATTTTCTTATGTTTAAATAAACGTTCATTACCATGCAACCGTTTCGAGGGTAATTCTTTGCGATGTCTTCGTATGTGGGCAACAAGTGTTGATTTATTTCGATACGAGGCACCACATAATTCACAACAGAACGTTGTTTCTTTTGTATGTGTTAGGTGATGCTTTTTCAAATCTGCTGGCTTAGCAAAACGTTTGCCATACACTGAACATTTTTCGCTGAGATCATTCAGATGTCTTTGCGCATGCAATTTGTATAATTTGCTATCTTTAAAATCCTTCAGTTGACATTTTAAGGTGGGAAACTCTTCGACTGGATTTTCCTCCATGCATTCTTCATCGTCGTATAAATCCACTGGGTGCTTAAAAAAATTATATTGATATCAATTACGTTAAAATCAGACCTCAAATAATAAAAGTGTTTAATAAAGTGTAGAGAGACTTACCCCCCTATTATCCTCAATTTCCCCACTTGTTTCACAATCTTCCTCCTCCTCCGCATTATCTTCGTTAAAATTATTCTCATTATATAAAATATAGGCACCATTTTCAGTGTCTTCAGATTTTATATCATCATATCCACATTCCTCTTTAGAAATTTTATATTCCAGTTGATTGTCATCAGAAAACCGTTCATTCTCCATCTCTGATAAATATTCCTAAAAGAAAAAATTATGAATTATTAGATTTTTCAATTGAAACATCGTTCCAAGTATAGTAGCATACCTCATTTGTATCCGACTTTTCTATTTCAATAGTATGAACTTCATTTGTTGTCCTACTTATTTTTTTGCTCGGCTCTTCGTGGTGGTTATCTTTTAATTTAAGTTCATTTTTATCGTCCATTTGAAAATGTCCAATACAATGATTTAGAAAAGATTCTACAACCGAATAAATATCACCACAATGATTACATTTCAAAATATAGGGATCTTTGTAGTCACACGATGAGGCTATTAAAATTTCACCACAACGTAAATAACGTAAAATGTCTTTAGACGATTGAAGCTGAAAGAAAAATAACAAGTAAAAATATTAGTAAGATCGGCCAGGTCAAACTTTGTATATCCTCCAACACGTGGGGTCTATTTAAAATCCCTAAGTCGATCGGGACATTTATATGAGGCGAGCAAAAAACAAATGTTCTTACCAAAAATTGGGGACACTGATTCTTAACCATTTTAAAAAAATTAAGTAGCAAACGTGAATCAACATAAGAATGGTAAGAACAACCAAAGAAGTCAATTACATATGGCGTGACATGGGCACGGGTATTCAATCTATACACATACCGGATAACTCTGTTGACAGCCAACTGAATGAGACGCATATTAAAGGAACTAGAACCGGAGTAAACTTCCAAACAGTAAAGAAAAGCGGTCAAAACCAATGCAAAAGCCAATCGTTTCCTAAGAAAAAATGGCACAGCTAAATCCGTGGCATAAAGACCCCGAAGTGATGAATTCATCTGGGATGCAATCATATTAATGTGACTTCCAAAACTCAATTTATCATCAATGACCACCCCAAGGCACAGCAATTCGGAGACAAATTCAATATATCTACCATCATAGGCAACAGATACAAAACTATTATTAAACGAACTAAAAAAAGCGCTTTTGTTTTCGAAGAGTTAACACAAAGAGAGTTTCTAGTTACCAAGCCGTATAAAACCTTAATGGCACAATCCATCATTGACTGAAACACTGATGCAAATCGACAGTCTCCTTTGAATAACAACTGAACATCATCAGCAAAAGCAAATGGTTCACAAAAAAACTCAGCTCTGAAAAAAGATCATTAAGAAATAAAATAAAAAGTAGCGGCCCCAAAACCGACCCCTGAGGCACACCACTTTTAACAGGTAAAATAGAACTACATCTATAACTATATATGGGGGCTACCCCGAAACATAAGCCAATATTGATAATTTTTCGTGGATAGATCTGATAGCCAAAGTGAATCCAAAATACTAAACTAAATCTGATTCAGTTGAGAAAAGTGTCAAAAACCTCCAAAATGCCGAATATAGGGGTGTACCATTATATGAAGACTACCCTAAAAAGTGGACCAATATTGATCATTTTCATTAGCAAGATTTAATACCCAATGAGAACCAAACGTAGGAAATCGCAGCCAATTCGGTTGAAAAACGTGCCAAAAATCCTCAAAATCCCGAATATTTGGGGGTACCGTTATATGGGAGCTAAACCAAAACGTAGATATATTCTATTTGCAATACTAGGCCTTCAGTGACAATCATTCCAACTATCATATGATGGATAAGACTCCCCCACCCAGGCGTATCAGGAAGGATCTGCATGATCTAAAGAGAGACGTCCAACGTTATAAAAGGGAGCCTCTAGATCAAGTTGCCTATCGAACAGGTCTGAATAGCATCCTTACTGATGCAGTTGCTGCAGCGCTGAACGAAAAAGAATGAATGCCGTCCTCTGAGCTCACCCCCTCACCCATCGCAGCTGAAGAACGTCAGCTGTCTAGACATACCAGAGTAGTTTTTGCCCAATTACATTAAGGATGGTGCAGTCGTCTCAATTCGTATTGGGCACGGATTGATGACCAGGTGCAGAATGTCTGCCCAACATGTGCTACGGGCCCTTTTACCACACTGCACTTATTGAATTGCAATCTCAAATCAACCCGAATTACTCATGACGATCTGTGGTTGCAGCCAGTGGAAGTAGCTGCATTTCTTAACATGGAGACAGAACCAGATTGGATTTAAACAGGAAAAATATTTTCATACAACAACATCGTGATCAGCTCTGCTACTCGTCGGTCTTCAGGAACCCCTGGTTAAGTAGCAGTATCGTTTAGTTTTCATTTGCAATCGTAGATGGTGCCACGGATTTCTCATTATTCAGAATATTATTCTGATCAAGAATATATATATATATACTTTATGCGTCTCCCGTGAATATTTCGATGTGTTGTAAACGGAATGCTACTTAACCAGGGGTTCTGAAGCACCTGGAACCCCTGGTTAAGTATCAGTGCCTTTAAGCTTTGTTTCCGACTTCTGGATCCCTTGGTGGATCGTAATGGTAAATGGTCCCACGAAGTTCTCATTATTCAGAGTGCCCTCGAAGATCATGAAGAGATACCTGACATAATTTGTCCATACCCGACATAATGTTGGGCTACCTAGAGTTTTCTTCTCCGCTGAAGGGTTAACTGGAGACACCACTTTTGGACCTTAGAAAACATCGTAGTCCCAAACAATATAGGAGACCTTTTTAACAACTTACATTTTTATTACATCCGGTGGGACTTTCAAATTCGTATTCAATAAAGACTTCATTCACATTTTTGTTGTCACTTTCGTCATCTTCATTTATCTAATATTAATAAAAAAAAGAAATATTTTAAAATTATAAATAATTCACATAATTTAAATACTTACCTCCAAATCCTTTAAATTATTGCAATAATATGGCCTCAAAAACTCCATTAGATCAAAACACCATAATTTCGGTTTCAAATCCGGTCTTTTTTCCAGTCTCCTTAAATCTTCACGATATTCCATTGTCAATTTATGAATTTCATTATTAATATCCTCTTCGGTGATATTCGAGTAGTGTCTATTCAATGATTTGCATATATCCTGTATTGATTTTGATTTTTTTGCATTATTGAAATAGTGAGGATGTTTTTTATTATACAAATTGGGATGTTGTTGATATTTCTTTATTAATAATTCCAAAATTTCTTTACTCCATAGTCTGGAAATGAATAATTTTTTATTAATTTGAATTTGTAGGATATTTTATTTGAGATATACCTATCTTGTAGATCCTCTGCTTCGCTATCTTCTTGGGATTCGAATTCGATATGCACTTCTTCATAGTCCAAAGAGTGGGAGCTCAGTTCATTAGCCTTTTTATAAAAGAAGATTAAATTAAATTTACATTAAGTTTTTAATTTCATTGTCCTAATAAAAAAATCTACCTACCTCCGGGTCGTCACTCATTACATCCTCGTTAATCTAAAAAATAAATGGGCATATTCAATTCCAAATAGAAATAATTAAAAAAATATTTGTATTTTACCTCATTTGCTGTTGAACTGCCCTTCACAACACAGTGCGGCTCGAGAAATGCCAATTGCTTGAAACACCATAGTTTTGGTGTAGCCTTTTCATTACATCCGGCTTCTTTATTTTTATTCAATTCGCGCAATTCTTTAAGATACTGGGTTCGCAGAGTATGTATTTTCTTTTTAATATGATTTACAGTTATATTTCTGTTGATTTTCTTCAGGGCTTTACAGATGTCATTAAGAGATTTGATTCTAGCATTTCTATATAAATATTGGGGATTTTTGGTATTATATAAATGATCGTATTTACGATATTTTGAAATTAATAATAGAACCAATTGTTTATTCCACATTCTGGAAAGAAAAAAATAGGTTTTTATTATAATTAAAATAACAAGTGAAAAGTGAGATAACAATCGTGAAAATCGATTGAGATTTCGATATAGCTCCCATATATATATATTCATCTAAATTCATATAAAAAGTGTACCAAAGCCCCTATATTTCTTTCGATTTGCACTGAATTGAGTGTAAAATGATGTGTGCTAAGTTTCGTGAAAATCGGTTCAGATTTAGATATAGCCCCCATATATATTTTCGTCCGATTTTATGTAAGTTTCGTAAAAATCAACTCAGATTTAGATATAGCTCCCATATATATATTTTTTGTTCGATTTTATGTAAATGGTAAAACAAAGTCCCCGTTTATGTTTCGATTTGCACGAAATTTGACATAGCGCACTGATTTCAGTATAGAATGATGTGTGCTAAGTTTCGTGAAAATCGGTTCAGATTTCGATATAGCTCCCATATATATTTTCTTCCGATTTTATGTAAATGGTGCACCAAAGGCCCTTTATATCTTTCGATTTGCACGAAATTTGGCATTGCGTATTGAATTGAGTCTAGAATGATTTGTGCTAAGTTTCGTGAAAATCGGTTCAGATTTTGATATAGCTCCCATATATATTTGCGTCCGATTTAATGTAAATGGTGCACCAAAGGGCCAGTATATCTTACGATTTGCACGAAATTTGGCATAGCGTACTAAATTAGGCCTAGAATGATGTGTGCTAAGTTTCCTAGAAAAAGTTTCAGATTTCGATATAGCCATATATATTTTCTTCCGATTTAATGTAAATGGTGAACCAATGACCCTGTTTATATTTCGATTTGCACGAAATTTAAGCATAGCGCACTGAATTGAGTGTTGAATGACGTGTGCTAAGTTCGTTGAAATCGGTTCAGATATATATTCCCATATATATTTTCGTTCGATTAAATGTAAATAGTGTACCAAAGTCCCTGTTTATCTTTTGATTTGCACGGAATTCGGCATAGCGCACTGAATTGAGTCAAGAATGATGTGTGGCAAGTTTCGCGGAAATCGGTTCAGATTTAGATATAGCTTCCGCATATATAATTTCGTCCGATTTAATGTATATTGTGCACTAAAGACCCAAGGTTTGTACAATGTACTGAAATTAATATAAATTTATCTCTGGCAAGTTTCGTTGAAATCGGTTCAGATTTAGGCGATAGACGTCATTAATCGTCAGCTCAGTCCGACTTTATTACTTTCATTACTGGTTTAGTATTGTAAACCGTGCACAAAAGCTCCAAATACCGAATATAGGAGTTTGCGTTACATAGAGGCTATTCGTTTACAACATATGTTCAAACTCCCGAAAGAAACGAAATATAGGAGGTTCGGTTTTATGGTTGCAATAAAAAAACGTAGGCCAATATAGATTTTAAATTCTTTCATACCTTCTTGATGTGGATGTATCAAATTCATCCATTGTTTCATATTCACTATATTCTTCTGGCGATGATGAGTCATTGTTATCGGGTTGGTAATCAGCCTGTAAAAAATAATAAAATAAATATTAATTATTTCATAATAATAGCGATACGGTACTACCACCTCTTCAACCTCCATATCTTCGGGCATTTCAAGCATCTAAAACAAGATACAATTATTATAAATATTGTTAAAAAATCGCATTTCCCCTTCCCTCCTACCTCACTTGTTTCTGCCGCCTCATAGTTCTTTTTAATTGTACAATAGGGTTTCAGAAATTCCAATTTATCAAAACACCATAGTTTTGGTTCAAAAACGTTGAGGTTACTGCAATGTCTATCACGTAATTCTTTGACATATTGTGATCGCAGGGTATGGATTTTCTTTTTTATATCATCCACTGTTATATTTTTGTTTAGCGTACTTAAATTTGTACATATTTCCAGCATTGATGAGGTGCGTTTTTTGCGATTCATATAATAGAGATTTTTGTTGTTATATAGATTTTCATGTTGACGATATTGTTCGATTAACAATTCCACTAAGTCTTTGGTCCATAGTCTGGAAAAAGAAGAAATTATTTAAATTTGTATTCATGGTAAGGAGAAGTCGTATAAAAATACTTTCATTTTGTGTTTGGTATAGATTTTTACTTACACAGTTTTTTGAGTTTCCACCTCATTTTGATCTTCGACTGTATTATATTCTTCTCGAATTACTTCAGGACTTTCAAAGGTCTCCTGCAATATTTCCTCAAACTAAATACAACATTAATTAGTAATAAAAAACAAAATGACAAAAACGTATACCTCATATCCTGGCGATGTTTCTCCATCCTTGTCATCAACCTGTAAAAAACATATTTATTTTATCAATGAAAAATTAATACATTGAAAATAAACCAAACTCACCTCTGTCTCCTCGTTAGCATAATTA
The DNA here is from genome assembly GCF_032173495.1 of Musca vetustissima. NCBI lineage: Eukaryota > Metazoa > Arthropoda > Insecta > Diptera > Muscidae > Musca > Musca vetustissima. Next base: position 22,045 of record NW_026875353.1, read on the forward strand.
GGATCATCCATCTGTAAAGTAATTATAACAAATTAGATTAAATATTCTTCTCAGTTCTGACTGACTGTGTTCTCAAAAATGTTTATCTTACCTTCATGATAGTAGATGTCTTCATGGAACAATGTGACTTTAGAAATTTCAATTTATTAAAACACCATAGTTTTGGTTTCCATGTCACATTTGATTTATCATCTCTTCGGGAGTTCAAAAATTCTCGCAATTCTTTCAGAAATTGGGATCGAAGAGTTTTTATTTTCTTCTTAATATCTTCCAATGTAAAATTGTTATTGTATTTATTTATAGCTTGATATATTTCCTGAAAAGAATTCATTCTCGCTTTATGATCCAAATATTGTGGATTTTTGTTATTGTAAAGGTTATCGTATTGGCGATATTTAGCAATTAAAATATCGACTAATTCTTTGGTCCAAATTCTGAAAATAGAAAGAAGGAAAAAAAAAACGAAAATGAAAAGGAAGAATATAAACCAGCAATGAAAGTAGTATAGTCGGACTATGCCGATTATATAATAACCTTCACCACTTTGGTTATATTCTACATATGTATCCTAACAGATGTTGTCTATCGTCTAAATCTGAACCGATTTCAACGAAACTTGCCAGAGATCAATTTATATTAACTTCAGTACATTGTACAAAATTGTGTGCAAATCGGACAAGCTTTTAGTCTTTAGTGCGCAATTTACATTAAATCGAAATTATATATCGTGTGGCACAATTTAGACCCAAACATTAAATTTCGTGCAAATCGAAAGAAATATAGGGGCTTTGGTACACTATTTACATTAAATCGGACGAAAATATATATGGGAGCTATATCTAAATCTGAACCGATTTTCACGAAACTTAGCAGCCATTATTCTGGACTCATTTCAGTATGTTATACCAAATTTCGTGCAAATCGAAAGATAAACAGGGACTTTGGTGCACCATTTACATTAAATCGGACGAAAATATATATGACAGCTATATCGAAATCTGAACTGATTTTCACAAAACTTAGCACACATCATTCTAGACTCAATTCAGTACTCTGTGCCAAATTTCGTGCAATTCGAAAGATAAACAGGGCCTTTAGTGCACAATTTATATAAAATCGGACGAAAGTATATATGGGAGCTATATCTAAATCTGAACGGATTTTCACGAAACATAGCACTGATCATTCTAGACTCAATCATAGTACGCTATGGAAAATTTCATGCAAATCGAAAGATATATAGGGAATTTGGTGCACCATTTACTAAAAATCGGACAAAACTACATATGGGAGCTATCTGGAAATCTGAATAGATTTTTCTCAATTTCAATAGGGTTCGTCCTTGGGCCAAATTTCATCTAATACCGATCATAAATGCGACCTGTACTTTGTTTACAATTTAACATGGACCGACAGACGGACGTATGCCAGGGTATTATGGCTACCACAGTGTGGTGAAGGGTATAAAAATGTTAGGCCGGGTCGAACTTTTTGTATCATATAAGACTTTGGCCTATGCCAATAATGTCGCAGAAGGGCACTTTTGTTGTGACCATTTTCCTATAATCTCTAAAATCCATTTTTTTCAGATTATGGAGTCGTCAGAAACGAAAATTAGAAGGTACCATTATATGGAGGCTATACCTGAAGGACGACCCATATTGTTTATTTTTGGTAGAGGGATTTTCTACACAATGGGACACTAAAATACCAAATTGCTGTCAATTCGGATAGGTAATTTGGCCAAAATTTTAAAATAACGAAAATCCGAAGGTACTTCGTACTTACTTTTGATCTGACGATAATTCAATTTGTTCCTGGTTCTCATGTTCACAATATTCTCCATCATTGTTGTCACCCTTATCAATCAATGCTTCACTTAAGGCTTCAATCTGTGGATAAACAAAATTATTAAAAAAATGCAATTATTTGAAAAAAAAAAAAAATACAAATCGACAAATCACACACCTCTTCAATATAGCCAATACCAGATTTAAATGTACAATGTGGTTTCAGAAAATCCATTAGATCGTAACACCACAATTTCCCTTGATCTAAGGTGCGTGTACCATTACAAATATCATGTAACTGGCGTACATATTGTGACCTTAAGGTATGGATTTTCTTTTTTATATCATCGACATTTATGTGCGGATTAATTTTATTAATGGCATTGCAAATTTCCAACATTGAAGAATACCTTGCGCTACGATTCATATGTTTTGGATCTTGGGTATTATATAGATTTTCGTGTTTACGATATTCAGCGATTAATATTTTCACCAATTCTTTGGTCCATGTTCTGAAAAGAAAAAAACAGACATATATAATATAAAAATTTATCTCTTTTTGAGGCAACATAGAGCCGTATTACTTATCAATTGCATTTATTTCATATTCATCGGAACTTTCGCCTTCATTGCTAAGGTTAGGTTGTGAATTACTATCCACAAATGTTATTCTAATATTAGAAATCTGAAATAAAACGAATTTTTAAAATTCATTTATTTTAATTTCAATATAAAAGTTGCAACTTACCTCTGAAGTATTTGATGTATCATTAAGTTCTTGAATCTAAATGAAAAAGGGGAAGAAAAATATATAATTTATTTGGGTTTCAGTGTGTTGAATTGTGCAGATTTCCATTAAAAAATAATTTCGATTTTTTGATAAAATAATCTTGATTATTTGTATAAAAAGGTTTTAAAAATTCTAATTTATCAAAACACCATAATTTTGGTTCAAAAACATTACGGTCACGGAAATAAATATTATGTAATTCTTTGACATATTGTGATGGTAGGGTTTGGATTTTCTTTTTCATATCATCAACAGTTATATTACCGTATTACTTGTTTGTGATGACAAAACATATATCGATTAAAAATTTATTTGTATTGGATTTCAAGTGACTTACCTCTTCCATTGTGCCAAACTCCTGAATAACATCCTCCACCTGTACACAAAAATAATATAATTATTAATTAATTTAAAACAAAATTATATATTCTTTTGAAATATATTCCACTTTACCTCCATAGATTCATTGCCGATGGCATATTTTGTATTGCAGTGATATTTTAAAAAATCCAATTTATCAAAACACCATAATTTCGATTCTATCACCTCACCATTTTTCCGACTATTACTAATATCCCGCAACTCTTTGAGATATTGCGAACGTAAGGTATGAATTTTCTTTTTCAATTCATAGAGGGTAATATTTTTATTGATTTTATTCAATGATCTGCATATATCTTCCAATGAGGCTTTTCGCTTTTTTCGATCCCAGTAGTAGGGATTATTTGAATTATATAAATTATCATGTTGCCGATATTTGTGTATTAATTTTTCGACCAGTATTCGACTCCACATGCTGGAAAGAAAGAAAACATAAAAAATTAAATGTTGTGGGGAGAAAAGCAAGTAATTAGGATCGTATCGAACATTATATTAAAAAAAAACAGTAAGGAAAGAAGTAAAGTCAGACTGGGCCGACTATATGATACCCTTCACCACTTTGGGTATATTGTACATATGTATCCCCTCCAAGGAACATACGCAAGTCTATCTGCAACCTATGATAAATTTAATTTCATTCGGGCAGATTTAAAGTCGACTTTGTACCATGGGACAAATTTATGAAAAACGACTTATAGCAAAATTAATACACGCTATTCGGTCGCCGCAGAAAAACAAGTTATTAGGATCGTATCGAACATTATATTAAAAAAAAACAGTAAGGAAAGAAGTAAAGTCAGACTGGGCCGACTATATGATACCCTTCACCACTTTGGGTATATTGTACATATGTATCCCCTCCAAGGAACATACGCAAGTCTATCTGCAACCTATGATAAATTTAATTTCATTCGGGCAGATTTAAAGTCGACTTTGTACCATGGGACAAATTTATGAAAAACGACTTATAGCAAAATTAATACACGCTATTCGGTCGCCGCACTGTTAACATTTTAATTTCATTCACACATCCATTCGAAATACATATGGAAGCTATGACAGCATGTACATCAATTTCAACAAAACGCAATAACGTTATTCAAGTCTCAACTTGAATTGGTGCACCATTTAGGTAAAATCGGACGAATATATATGTATATGTGGGAGCTATATCGAAACCAGAACCGATGTTTCCGAAACTTAGCACACATGATTCCAGACTTAATTCAGTACGCTGTACCAAATTTCATGCAAATCGAAAGGTATGTAGAAACTTTGGTGCACCATTTACATAGAATCGGAAAAAAACTATATATGGGAGCTATATCTAAATCTGAACCGATTTTCACAAAACTTAGCACACGTCATTCTGGACCTAATTCTGTACTCTATGCCAAATTTCATGCAAATCAAATGATATATATATAGGGTCTTAGGTGCCCCATTTACCATAAATCGGACGAACCTATATATGGGAGCTATATCTAAATCTGAACCGATTTTCTCGAAACTTGGCACACATCGTTCTGCACCTAATTCAGTACTCTTTGCCAAATTTCATGCAAATCGAAAGATTTAGAGGGACTTTGGTGCCCCATTTACCTTAAATCGGACGAAAATATATATGGGAGCTATATCTAAATCTGAACCGATTTTTCCCAATTTCAATAGGGTTCGTCCTTGGGCCAAATAAGTGACTTGTGCCAAATTTCATCCAAATCGGATCATAAATACCACCTGTACTTTGTTTACAATTTAACATCTACAGACGGACGAACGGACATGCATAAATCGACTCAGAAAGTGATTCTATGCATATTCTCAAAGGAAACATGTGTCTATCTCGTTTCCTTTTGCCTGTTACAAACATATGCACAAAAACATAATACCCTGTATTAAATTTATAAGTCGAATATAACCGTTTCCACATCTACCTACTTCTCTTTAACTTCTGAAATATTAAATTCCCAGACTTTTGACGCGCGTTTTAATCGACAATGTCGAAAAGCATTAACAATCATGATTGTTCTCTTGTGCGTTTTGCAGCTTGCTTGTTGCCGAACAAAGTTGAACAAAGTGCCCAACACCATTGAATATCAGAACACAGGTATTTATAATTAACATTGATAAATCCACAGGGTCTTAGACTATAGATAGATAATACCAACAACAATAACATAACAAATAAAATAATAAATAATTTGGAAACAGTAATACTCACATTTATCGAAAAGCTTATGTATGTGCTCTGTATTATGTTTTGCAAGCAGCGTTGACAATAGTTTGTCGCAATTTACTCAAAAACGTTTTATATATCTTTTAATATTTATTTAATTTTTTAATTCTTCATGCAATTGTTTACAATCAAAAAGGAAATCGGCATGCCTTTTAGATGACTATTCACGCAGCATTTGACAACGAACAGCTGATGAGTGCATGTATAGGCCGGCTAATACATTTTGACGCCGTTGTTATTTCAAAAGAGAAACAACGGGAACGGTATTTTAAATAAATTCGTTAAAATTAAAAAAATATTAATAAGAAATAGATTGAGGTGCATTTTATATATATATATATGCATGGGTTATAAAAACTAATTATATTACAAAATCAATAATATTGTTCATGGTATAATAATAAAAGCAAGGTGTATTTAATAAGGTGTAAGTGACAATCATATGGTTTTAAACTTTTTTCTTTATTGTTTGTAAAGTAAACTGTCAAAAATATTTGTCAACGTTTCATTTCGATTTAAAATATTGTCTTTTGTTTTCGATTATTATTTTTTATTAATAAAAGAGCAATAATAATGAATTTATAGGGACGGAATATTTGTTAATGCCCCAAGTGACGACAAGGAAGCGTGAGCTTAAATCAGTTCTAAATCCGGCCGCTGATTTGTTCCACATATTTGCCGCAAGTACAACGATTATGATCGATTTAATACCAAAAGGAGATTGTTAAAGAAAAGGAAATAAGCCCCTGAATCCCCTGTTTCCCTCAAAATCAAGGAAATGGTGTTATATAGCTTGTATTAGAATTTGTCCATTAGTTTTCTACAAACGCCTGGCTAAATACAATTTTTTTACAATTTCAAATGAGATTCTGTTGCGTAGTCTATTGATAGATTGCATACGGGTTTGTGGTGTTTGACCGGGGATTTATGTCCTACCAAGAAGCCACTTCTTCAAAAATTATATTTTAATTTAAAATATAAGCAAAATCCCCAAGGAACCAAGGCTTACATGTGGGACACTTTTCAAAATTATTCGACCTGAAGAAATGTATAATTGTTTTTATTTACTTTTGTCAAAACCTATTTGTCAGCATGACAATTTAATTTCTATAACAACAATGTTGTTTTTGTAAAATGTTTGTTGTTGTATCTGATGCATACACCTTATTAAATACACCTTGAATAAAAGGTAACAGCAAGTGTTGTTGTACAAAAAACGATACAACAACCACATGGAAATTTGTTGTTGTAAGTTCTACTAGTGTCAACTCATTTGACAGAAAAATGTAAACAAACAAACAAATTATCATCAAATTATTTTTATTTTGAAAATGGAATATTTTCGAATCCTCAAAATAAAAATTGAAAAACATGAATGAAAATCTATCAAATTTATATTTCTATCGCTTCCACATCCTTCCTTTAATTGAGCCATTGCCATATATATGGGTAACACATATGACAAGGCTGGGAATAGCGAGTTATTCCTTCAAGAAAGATTTGCTTCCTCAAACTTTCCCAGCAGGCAGATTGAGTAAATTGAATACGGGAGCACATTAATAAAGAACAATTTCAAATTGTATGCGTTCCCAATTTTCCTGTTGGGTGATTTTTAAAAGCATAATTTGTCAAATTCATATTGACACTAGTATTACGTTGGAATCAAATCAGCTGGGATTTGCTGTTACCTTTTATAATTGTACCATGAATATTGTTATAGAAAATAAATAGTCAATGCCTAATATTGAATATTAGGGCTGATCATAGAATTTTTGTCGGAAAATATTTTAAACATTAAGCAAAACAACTAAATAAACATAATGTTGTATTATTATAAGTTCATTGAAAATATTATTCGAAATGAAGACCCTAATATATTCTGACAATTTATTCCATGTGCATTTTATCCCGTAGACTACAAGACAATAAACTGACCGTTAATGGATTGAGAAATGGCAAACAATTATTAGTCAAATTTGATTACATTGATATCGATTTTTTTGACAGTATAAAGCATGGTACAATTATACAAGGTAGAAAAAGCAGCCTATAAATTACAATTTTTTTCATATTGTGGCATGTTGTGTCCCAAAATAAAAAACCAGTAAGGAAAGTAGTTAAGTCAGATGGGGCCGACTATATGATACCCTTCACCACTATGGATATATTAAAAAGATGCATCCTAACAGAAAGGATGAAACAGAAACATGAAATTGGACGAACTAAAATATGTGACCTTTATCTAAATGTGAATCGACTTAGATCACTCCATAAACATGTCATTCGTTTGTTTCATTGGGACAAAATTATGTAAATCGATTTAAAGCAAATATCAATCGGGCATCCAATTAACACGAGGTCGGTCGGAAATATATATGAACTACATCTGTACTTCTATACGCAATTAGACATTTTATTCTGAAAAAAAAACATGAAGAGTTTGGTGCAACATTTACTTAAAATCGGACATTTACTTAAAATGAACGGATTTCAACGAAACTTGTCACAGGTTAGGTTAGAAATCGGGCAAAAATATATATGAGAGCTATATCTAAATCTGAACCGATATTCACGAAACTTAACACACATCGTTCTAGGGTTTATTCAGTACGCTATGCCAAATTTCGTGCAAATCGAAGGATATATAGGGACTTTTGTGGACCATTTACATTAAATCGGACGAAAATGTTTATATGGGAGCTATATCTAAATCTGAACCGATTTACAAGAAATTTTACACACACCATTCTAGACTGAAGCCAGTACGCTATGCCAAATCTTTTGCTGTTACAAATATATGCACAAAAACATAACACCCTGTACCACAGTGTGGTGAAGGGTATAAAAAATTAAGAAGGGCAAATAATGATAATATTTGATAGGAAGCTTTGTTACTAAATGATAGTTCAAAATACTAATTTGGTTGAAAAACGTGACATAAATTCCGAAAATACCTAATAATTGGTGGTAACGTTATATTTAGGCTATGGTAAAATGTTGACCAATATTGATTAGTTATATTAGGAAGATCGATCACCCAATGAAAACTCAACATATAAATTATAGCAAATTTTATTGAAAAATGTGTCCAAAGTCCCCAAATTCCGAATAATGGGGAATACTCTTATATGGGGGCTGTCCTTAAAAGTGGACCCATATCGAATATTTCTGGTAGGGAGATGTGTTACCCAATGGGGGCTCAATGTACTAATATACATCCAATTCAGTTTAAAAAGTGCCAACAATTTCCAGAATACCGATTATTTAGTGGTGCCGTTATATGGGGGCTATTTCAAAACGTTGACCGATTTTTTTGCAATACGAAACATCATAGGAATAACGGCAAAGTATGTATGTGCACAATTTTAAAACTCTATCATAAATATTGCGGTTCCAACTGTAATTCAACAGACATACGGAAGTGTATAAATCGAAATAGAATTTTATTCTGATCAAGAATGTCGAGAATATTTCGAGGTGTTGCAAACGAAATGACAAATTTAATATACGCTCCACCTTACGGTATAAAAAGATCAAAGATTCAAATATCTGAAAACGATAAGGAGAATAATATTTAGAATAATATATACTTTGAAATTGTATTTAAATTAACAAATATTTATTATAAATTATTTTATTTTATATTATTTCTAATGTTCGGATTTTTTTTAAGTATATTTAATTTAAGTTAAATGAAAATGCTCATAAATTAAATAAAACAGTAACAGAAACTCATTTCCTTAAATCACCTTTTTTTATTCACCCTTTGACAGCAAGACAGCGAAAAAAAAGTAACCCTCAAAAACAAATTTCAAAATTGAGGTTACGACTTTTTTTCTGAATATTGCTCGATATGTCAAATGAACAGAACGACATATTGCATTTGTTGTTATTTATTCCGACACACAAGGTGAAGGTGATTTTTTTCTTTGTTGACTAAATATACCCTACCTTGTATATAGTATATGTACGTCAATAAATATACTCCATAGATTATACGCTATGGAATTGACATTTGAGATGGAGTAGATTTAGTAAAAACGCTCATCTTTTTATTTTTTTATTTGTATTATTATTTTTTATTTGTATTTGCGTTTTCTTTATCCATTTGACTATTTAATGATACAAAATAAAATTTGCTTGAGAACAATTTGGTTTGTTTTGTTTGCAATTCTTAATAAAACAGATGTTTAAATATCAGCTGATTTTCCACTAACATCATCATTAACTTAGTAAATTGCAAACACTCAGTAACACAACTGTCAAATTCAAAAGCCATAGAGGGTATCGGATAACAGGATATATATATATATATACGCAATTCCCAGCATTTTCATATGTGTTACACATATAAGTGGCAATGGCTCAATTATAGGAATGATGTGGAAGCGATAGATATATAAATTTGATAGATTTTCATTCATGTTTTTCAATTTTATTTTGAGGATTCGAAAATATTACATTTTCAAAATAAATAAAATTTGTTGACATTTTTCTGTCAAAGTTCCACGTGGTTGTTGTATCGTTTGTTGTACAACAACACTTGCTGTTTTCTTCTATTATTATACCAGGGTCGAAAATTTTATTTGGTTTTAAAATGTAATTTTTTGAATTTTCAGAATAAAATTGAAAAACATGAATGAAAATCTTGCATATTTATAATTTTATAGCTTCCAGATCTTTCACTCAATTGAGTCATTGCCATATGTAGAGGTAATTCATACAAAAAACGCTAAAATAGCGTTGAAAATAGGATTTTTTTCATTGCAAAGAGACTTGCTGCTTCACATTTTCCCATTAGGAAATTGAAGTAAATTGTAAATCGGAGGGCAACGAACTTCTGTTGATATTTCTTTGATTTGATAATCTATAATAGTTAATGCACGATTAATACTCTTTTAAAAAAATATAATTGGAATTCTCATGCCAATTCATGGTTGAAAACCCGACACGAGTTTTACGATACAATCAAATCAGCTGAGTATTGCAGATACTTGTATAATTGTACCATGGATAAAGGGGTAAACACGAGGATTCAGGCTTGGGATGTTAAGTTGCCTTTATATGAAATGTCAATTTATAAAGGAATATGATAGTCAAACCTCAATTTCCTTTATTCTTTTATTATAAATGAATCCAACTTAATATACTAATCCTGAAGTCTTCATATGTGATTCCCTCTTAAATTATAAAATACAATGTTTAGTTTTGAAATTCCAAATTCCTTAATTTTATGTTTATTTAACACTGCACTACTTGATGGTAATGCACCCAAATCGTCCAGCATCCTTTGAAATTAGTTCTCCCCGTTGAAGTATTAAATTTCCTTTCAACAAGAGATGCTTTACAGTTGTTATCTGCACACAACATCACAATGATTTACACATTCACTCGAGAGCAAGAGATGATATACTACTATAGTCACTATAGTCACAGAATCATAGAATATTTTCTGATGCGCATAATGAGTTGGTGGAATGTGAGTGGCATGTGTGTGGGTACGTGCAACGGAAACTGGTAAAGAAAAATGCCTCAAAGGTGTTAAATTCCAAACTAAGTGTAGATTTTGTGCAACTACATACATGCTTTGCTGGATATTAAGGTGGGTGATTAGGTTTCAGGTTTTCAAACGGACTTTATATATTTGGTCTGTTCCCGTACTGCAGGAATCTACTATTTTTTACTACGATAACCAATTTTCCTTTATGTTATCGAAGAAAATAGTAAAATCTAGCAGATTCTTGCAGTACGGGAACAGACCAATTATTTACAATTTAATAGGTTCAAATTTTTATATATTTTGAAATAGTTATTCGTGTAGCAGTACATTTACATTTAACCGGATTTCGTTAACCCAGTGGGTTTCAATTGTCATTTCCTTTGCATATATGTCAAATAAATCCTCATAAAGTAGGTTAACCCGGTAAAAAGTTCTAATGTACAAGGAGTTTAGAATGTTTGAGTTAGATTAAAGGGGGAAACACATACGAGGATTTAGGCCTGCCCTGTTAAGTTGGCTTCGTATGAATTGTCAATTTATAAAGGAATATTAGAGTCAAACTTGTATTTGGACGCCGTTCTCCTTTATTCTTTTATAATAAAATAAGCCTTATCATGCCAATCCCGAAGTCCTTTTATGTATTTACCCATTAATGACAAAAATGTTGACTTTGTTTGGAAGTTTACAGCAAACTTGAGAATCAGCTGATAACCAGCTGGTCTTCCTGGATGACTTTATTAACAGGTCTTGGTCATTTCATACAAAGCCAACTTAAGAGGCCAGGCCTGAATTCTCGTTTGAGTTTCCCCCAAGACCTGTAAATAAAGTCATCCAGGAAGACCAGTTGGTTATCAGCTGATTCTCAAGTTTGTGTGCAAATTCCAAACAAAGTCAACATTTTTCTCATTAAGGGGTAAACACACAAGACTTCAGGATTGGCATGTTAATGGTGTTTCTACACGATATGTATTTTACATATGTGCTGTCACTTTTTTACATATGGAAATCGAACTCGTCATGTGAAACATACGGAAATTTCAATGTGTCAAAACGATATGCAATTACATATGTATTTTTTTCGAATAGGACGCGCTCTATTTTCGTATGTGAAATCAGCTGTTTGAATGAAACACATTGTTGGAAGAAAATATTTCAATTGTAATTCAAAAAAAAGGATGAAAAGGCAACAATTACAAATTATTATTTCGTTTGTAGGTGTTTAATAAAAAAAATGATGTTGATTTAAGAAAAAAATAAAGTGTTTTTTTATTTATAGGTTATGTCATATGTAAAATACATATGCCGATTTGAACACAAAAATAAATGTTTTGTGTACACTGCTAATTTTGACACACATAAGGAATTACATATGGATGAAATAAGTGACAGCACATATGTAAAATACATATCGTGTAACAACACCATAAGTTGGTTTATTTGTAAAAGAATGAAGGAGAACGGCGTTCAAAATCAAGTTTGACTCTGATATTCCTTTATGACATTTCATACAAAGCCAACATAACAGGCCAGGCCTAAATCCTCGTGTGTGTTTTCCTTTTAGAGGTGACCTTAATAAAATATCTTGGTTTTCCCCAAGGCCTATAAAATAGGTCACCGAGGGAGACCAGCTGATTAACCGATGCCTCTCATGTTTGTTGCACAAAACCCATTATTGTGAACTGACTTCCATTATGAAAACGTAAACAAAGTTCAAATTTTTTGACATTAGACTTGGGGAAAAACAGCTGACTTTCGCTAGCTGGGTGAGCTTATTAATAGATCTTGGTTTCCCCCATAAGTCTGGGTTTATACATGCAACATTTGTAAGCATCTCTGCTGAGTTCTTAGAAGTGAGAGATATAAAAAGTGACACGGATGAAGAAATTCTAAGGAAAATCGTAGAGAGCAGCAGCAGTGTTGCTTAAAAAAGTTGAATGTATAAACCCAGACAAAGTAATTTATGCTAATGGCAATAATGGGCTTTGACAATCTCAATTTTTTTGAATTATTTTGAGAAATGTTTTTTTAAAACTTTGGTCTAAAAATTTAACCTAAAGAAGCTGAATTTTGAAATGGTAATACGCTGTGATGAACGTACAACAACATCGAGGTAATTTGGGCTTAAAAAATTCAACTTTTTATGAATATTTTTATAAAGATTGTATTTCCTCCCTAGATCGACATTTTGTAAAAAATATTTGAATCAAAAGTGTGAAAAGTGTTCGTTATTGAAGAAAATTTGCCGAAATATTTTGAAGGATTATTGTCGGAAATTGTGTCGGGAGAAATATTCCATATTTGAGGGAGGCAATAGCATAAATATAAGGATTCGAAGAGGATCGAGGGTGAAAGGTAAGTGAGAAGGTCTAAGGACGGCAGGTTGTCTGGCAGGAAGAATTCCCATATGGATATCCGAACCTCAGGATATTTTGGAAATAGACAGAAAGGGATAATTTTTATGGACTCCAGAAGGCGCCAATAAACCGGAAGCTATTAAAATGGACATATTTTAAGCAGAGGCCAGACTACCTCCATCAATAACTTGTCAAATTCGCCTGCACTTTTACGTGGATTTTTTTTTAGATTCCCAAGAAGTCACTGATCGCTGCGAGATGGTATTAGATCCATGCAAGCATAGATGCTTTGATACAGGCCAAAGAAATTATGGTCCAAATATGACTGACGGTAATAATTGTTCTTCGGAAGAAAGAAAGAATCTCGAAAGAGGTTCAAAAAATCAGAAATGCTTAACATCGGGAGAGAAAATCGATACTCACAATTTAAAGGCAAATAACATATTCAAAAAAGATAAAGGAAATCAAAGTCAAGTGGAATCGAAAATTCCCAAAGGAAACCTATCGGAAGACAATGTTGAAGGGAAGAAGAAGAAAAAGAGAATTACAAATAAAGCAAATCTTGAGGATACCAAAACGGAAGATCCCACAAAAACTACTAAAGGAATAGAAAAGTCAAAGGGAAAAGAATCAATGGAAGGTGAGGATGACTCCAGGGATAAGGGGGATAAAAAGAAAAACAAGAAAACAAAAGCAGATGAGGGTAATGATTTTGAGGAGAACCAGAAACATAAGAAGGCAAAGAAAAATATTAAAGATGTCGAGGAGGACACTCCGAATGTAGATAAACGAACTAAGAAAAAATCAACTAAAAACTCCCCCGATTTTCCCACGAAAGATTTATCCGGCAACGAAAATGCATTGAAAATTAAAAATACTAAATCCAATGATAAGAAAAACAGGGACCAGGAACAAAATTTGCAAACAAAAAAGGAACGCCGAACAAAAAGTCCCGACAAGTCGTCTTCACCTCAAAATAATAAAAAATCCCATAAACCCCCCAAAAAACTAATGGTTAGCAATATTATAAAGGATTTGCGTTGGAAGGTACGCAATGGTTTGGATATTAGAGCTCATAGGGGTTCTGCACATTCCATAAAAATCAAATCCCACAAGAGGAAAGTTAAGGCTCTGCAAAAGCGAAGAGATAAGGAATCGCGGTTTGATGAAAAGCCTTGGGATATTTTAAGAGCCGCCATGGAGCAACGTGAACAGTGGTAAGTTAGAGTAGTTTCAGGGGAAAAATAGAGAATCATAGTATATATTTTTTTTAAATAATGTTTTATTTGTCTAATTTTTCAGTGACCTAACCAGCAAGGTAACCACAACAACATTTCCATGTTCATGCAATTCTTTCGACTGTGTTCAGTATGGATTTTCGCAATAGAGAATGGAATTAAATTTTGATTTGTTTTGCTTCAAATAAATTTTTAAATATTTTGGAAAGTTCCGTTTATATAGAATTCGTGGAAAAGGGTTCATCGGTATTATACGAGGGAATAGCAGAAAGTAATATTCCAATTGATGCTTTGTGCTGAAAAAATTATGGTGCTTTGTGCTGAAATTGATGCTTTGTGCTGAAAAAATTATGGTGACAAAAAGAAATGTTTATTTGTTAAAAATCAGAAAAAGATCTAGGATCTATGTGTAGAAGTACTGATATACTCTGGGACTATCCAAAAACATGGACCGATATTTTCTGTTTTCAATATGTCTAGGAGAATTAACAATGAATGTGCAAAATTCCAAAACTGCATGTTAAAAACCAGTAAGGAAAGTAGTAAAGTCGGACTGGGCCGACTATATGATACCCTTCACCACTTTGGGTATATATATATATATATAAACCTATATCTGAACCGATTTCATGGAAACTTGCCAGAGACTAATTTATATAACATCAGTACGTTGTGTCAATCGGCCTAGCTATGGAACTTTTCACGAAGCTTAGCAAAATCATTCTAGACTTAATTCAGTACCCTATACCAAAAATCGTGCAAATCGAAAGATATATAGGGTGTTTGGTGCACCAATTACCTTAAATCGGATGAACATACATATGGGAGCTATATCTAAATCTGAACCCATTTTCACGAAACTTGGCAAACATCATTCTAGACCTTATTAATTACGCTGTGCCAAATTTCGGGCAAGTCAAAAGATTTCCAAGGACTTTAGTGGACTATTTAACTAAAATCGGGCGAAGTTATATATATGGGAGCTATATCTAAATCTGAACCGATTTTCACGAAACTTTGCACATATTATTCTAGACATAATTTAGTACGTTGTGCCAAATTTCGAGCAAATCAAAATATTTTCAGGGACTTTAGTGGACTATTTACCTAAAATCGGGGGAAGCTATATATGGGAGCTATATCTAAATCTGAACCGATTTTCACGGAACTTTGCACATATCATTCTAGACTTAATTTAGTACGTTGTGCCAAATTTCGTGCAAATCGAAAGATATATAGGGACTTTGGTGCACCATTTACCTTAAATCGGACGAAGATATATATGGGAGCTATATCTGAATCTGAACCGATTTTTCCCAATTTCAATAGGGTACGTCCTTGGGCCAAACAAATGAGCTGTGCCAAATTTCATCCAATTCGGATCATAAATGCGACCTGTACTTTGTTTACAATTTAACATGGACAGACAGATGGACGGACGGACGGACATGCATAAATCGACTTAGAAAGTGATTCTATGCATATTCTCAAAAGGAACCATGGGTCTATCTCGATTATTTTTGCCTGTTACAAACATATGCACAAAGACATAATACCCTGTACCACAGTATGGTGAAGGGTATAATAACTATCTCTATCATGATTTCAAGAGACAGATCGCCGGAAGTTATATTCTGCGAATTTGGTTTCTTTTGCTACTTCGGCTATATGTCGCGCCCTTACTCCATTGGTCCATGAGTTAGTTTCGGTTATCATTATACCTTACATACATATGTTGTCAGTGTATTAAAGCTTCGTGTAGCCCCAAGTGCCTGTAACGCCACGAAATATTGGTCCTAGACCCACCCCTCAGATATATCGATTAGCTGAGTCAATCTAGATGTGTGTGTCCGTCCGTCTGTCCATTATAATTTGTAAACACGATACAGGTCACGAAGTTTTGCATGTAGGATGGTTCTGGCCAAAGAAGCTAATGATCGTTCAATATTTAGTGGATGAAATATACCAAAAACTTTATTTTTGTCTGTTTTTCTTGTCGCTCTAGAGGCCACAAATATAACCCGAAATTTTAAACAGAGAGAGGGATCTCTCTATTTGAAATGTTACACACAGTTCCGATTATGGTCGAGGACGACTCCTTTAATTTTCGGAGATGATCAGATGATATTTAGCGGTTAAAATAGACAAAAAGACTGAATTGTTGTGTGTGTGTTTTTTTAAGTCGCTCTATAGGCCATAATAATAAGCCGACAACACATCACAGGTGAAAGAAAATCTTCCAAAAATGTGTCAGGGTAAGAAAGAGGAGCTTTTGACCTCTAATAGATTAAGAAGTTGGAAATACTGTGAGGTATAGCTCAGGCACGGAATATAGATCTGCTGAAAATTAGAGTTCAGTGGTAGTTGCGTATGGTATAATATAGTCGGCCCGCCCGACTATCCGCTCACTGGATAAAATTACTTCGAGTAGTAGTTCATTTTGAGTATTGGGGTGTATAATTGATATCAACACTCATATGCTCTAAGAGGGCTACTTCTTAGCTTAGCAGAAACAGAAAAAATTAAGTGTTATGGAAACTTCCATCTCTGTTATGAACACATGTTAAATTTTGTTTCGATCTGGCAACTCCCTCATATAGAAACAGGTGTTCAAAAAAGACTCATCCGCAATTTTTATACCCTTCACCACACTGTGGTACAGGGTATTATGTCTTTGTGCATATTTTTGTAACAGGCAAAAGGAAATGAGATAGACACATGGTTCCTTTTGAGAATATGCATAGAATCACGCACGAAATTAAGGCCTTTAAAGCTTCTAAGGCATTTTAAGGCCTTTAAACGCTTCTAACGCCTAAAAACGCATTTTAATTTTCGGTGGTCTAAAAAGGCATTTTAAGGCCTTTAAACGCTTCTAACGCCTAAAAAACGCATTTTAATTTTCTGTGGTCTAAAAAGGCATTTTAAGGCCTTTAAACGCTTCTAACGCCTAAAAAACGCATTTTAATTTTCTGTGGTCTAAAAAGGCATTTTAAGGCCTTTAAACGCTTCTAACGCCTAGAAAACGCATTTTAATTTTCTGTGGTCTAAAAAGGCATTTTAAGGCCTTTAAACGCTTCTAACGCCTAAAAAACGCATTTTAATTTTCTGTGGTCTAAAAAGACATTTTAAGGCCTTTAAACGCTTCTAACGCCTAGAAAACGCATTTTAATTTTCTGTGGTCTAAAAAGACATTTTAAGGCCTTTAAACGCTTCTAACGCCTAAAAACGCATTTTAATTTTCTGTGGTCTAAAAAGGCATTTTAAGGCCTTTAAACGCTTCTAACGCCTAAAAACGCATTTTAATTTTCTGTGGTTTAAAAAGGCATTTTAAGGCCTTTAAACGCTTCTAACGCCTAAAAACGCATTTTAATTTTCGATGGACTAAAAAGGCATTTTAAGGCCTTTAAACGCTTCTAACGCCTAAAAAAACGCATTTAAATTTTCTGTGGTCTAAAAAGGCATTTTAAGGCCTTTAAACGCTCCTAACGCCTAAAAACGCATTTTAATTTTCTGTGGTCTAAAAAGGCATTTTAAGGCCTTTAAACGCTTCTAACGCCTAAAAAACGCATTTTAATTTTCTGTGGTCTAAAAAGGCATTTTAAGGCCTTTAAACGCTTCTAACGCCTAAAAAACGCATTTTAATTTTCGGTGGTCTAAAAAGGCATTTTAAGGCCTTTAAACGCTTCTAACGCCTAAAAAACGCATTTTAATTTTCTGTGGTCTAAAAAGGCATTTTAAGGCCTTTAAACGTTTACATTAAACGGCGTTAGAAAAGGGTTTTAATTTTTCCTGTGGATATATGTCAAATAAAGGCATCATAAAGTAGGTTAACCCGGTAAAAAGTTCTAATGTATATGCCGTTTTAAACGCTCTTAACGCCTAAAAAACGCATTTTAATTTTCTGT
This sequence comes from Musca vetustissima, assembly GCF_032173495.1. Classification (NCBI taxonomy): domain Eukaryota; kingdom Metazoa; phylum Arthropoda; class Insecta; order Diptera; family Muscidae; genus Musca; species Musca vetustissima. Next base: position 40,239 of record NW_026875353.1, read on the forward strand.
GGTCTAAAAAGTCATTTCAAGGCCTTTAAACGCTCCTAACGCCTAAAAAACGCATTTTAATTTTCGGTGGTCTAAAAAGGCATTTTAAGGCCTTTAAACGCTTCTAACGCCTAAAAACGCATTTTAATTTTCTGTGGTCTAAAAAGGCATTTTAAGGCCTTTAAACGCTCCTAACGCCTAAAAAACGCATTTTAATTTTCTGTGGTCTAAAAAGGCATTTTAAGGCCTTTAAACGCTTCTAACGCCTAAAAAACGCATTTTAATTTTCTGTGGTCTAAAAAGGCATTTTAAGGCCTTTAAACGCTTCTAACGCCTAGAAAACGCATTTTAATTTTCTGTGGTCTAAAAAGGCATTTTAAGGCCTTTAAACGCTTCTAACGCCTAAAAAACGCATTTTAATTTTCTGTGGTCTAAAAAGGCATTTCAAGGCCTTTAAACGCTTCTAACGCCTAAAAAACGCATTTTAATTTTCTGTGGTCTAAAAAGGCATTTTAAGGCCTTTAAACGCTTCTAACGCCTAGAAAACGCATTTTAATTTTCTGTGCCTAGAAAACGCATTTTAATTTTCTGTGGTCTAAAAAGGCATTTTAAGGCCTTTAAACGCTTCTAACGCCTAGAAAACGCATTTTAATTTTCTGTGGTCTAAAAAGGCATTTTAAGGCCTTTAAACGCTTCTAACGCCTAGAAAACGCATTTTAATTTTCTGTGGTCTAAAAAGGCATTTTAACGCTTCTAATTTTCTGTGGTCTAAAAAGGCATTTTAAGGCCTTTAAACGCTTCTAACGCCTAAAAAACGCATTTTAATTTTCTGTGGTCTAAAAAGTCATTTCAAAGCCTTTAAACGCTTCTAACGCCTAAAAACGCATTTTAATTTTCGGTGGTCTAAAAGGACATTTTAAGGTCTTTAAAAGCATCTAACGCCTAAAAAACGCATTTTAATTTTCTGAAGGCCTTTAAACGCTTCTAACGCCTAAAAAACGCATTTTAATTTTCGGTGGTCTAAAAAGACATTTTAAGGCCTTTAAACGCTTCTAACGCCTAAAAAACGCATTTTAATTTTCGGTGGTCTAAAAAGGCATTTTAAGGCCTTTAAACGCTTCTAACGCCTAAAAACGCATTTTAATTTTCGGTGGTCTAAAAAGGCATTTTAAGGCCTTTAAACGCTTCTAACGCCTAAAAAACGCATTTTAATTTTCTGTTTTTTAAAAGGGCATTTTAAGGCCTTTAAACGCTTCTAACGCCTAAAAAACGCATTTTAATTTTCGGTGGTCTAAAAAGGCATTTTAAGGCCTTTAAACGCTCCTAACGCCTAAAAAACGCATTTTAATTTTCTGTGGTCTAAAAAGGCATTTTAAGGCCTTTAAACGCTCCTAACGCCTAAAAAACGCATTTTAATTTTCTGTGGTCTAAAAAGTCATTTCAAAGCCTTTAAACGCTTCTAACGCCTAAAAAACGCATTTTAATTTTCGGTGGTCTAAAAGGGCATTTTAACGTCTTTAAAAGCTTCTAACGCCTAAAAAACGCATTTTAATTTTCTGAAGGCCTTTAAACGCTCCTAACGCCTAAAAACGCATTTTAATTTTCGGTGGTCTAAAAAGGCATTTTAAGGCCTTTAAACGCTCCTAACGCCTAAAAAACGCATTTTAATTTTCTGTGGTCTAAAAAGGCATTTTAAGGCCTTTAAACGCTCCTAACGCCTAAAAAACGCATTTTAATTTTCGGTGGTCTAAAAAGACATTTTAAGGCCTTTAAACGCTTCTAACGCCTAAAAAACGCATTTTAATTTTCTGTGGTCTAAAAAGGAATTTTAAGGCCTTTATAGTACGTTTACATTAAACCGGATTTCGTTAACCCAGAGGGTTTTAATTGTCAATTCCTTTGGATATATGTCAAATAAATCCTCATAAAGTAGGTTAACCCGGTAAAAAGTTCTAATGTATATGCCGTTTTAAACGCTCTTAACGCCTAAAAAACGCATTTTAATTTTCTGTGGTCTAAAAAGTCATTTCAAGGCCTTTAAACGCTCCTAACGCCTAAAAAACGCATTTTAATTTTCGGTGGTCTAAAAAGGCATTTTAAGGCCTTTAAACGCTTCTAACGCCTAAAAACGCATTTTAATTTTCTGTGGTCTAAAAAGGCATTTTAAGGCCTTTAAACGCTCCTAACGCCTAAAAAACGCATTTTAATTTTCTGTGGTCTAAAAAGTCATTTCAAGGCCTTTAAACGCTCCTAACGCCTAAAAAACGCATTTTAATTTTCGGTGGTCTAAAAAGGCATTTTAAGGCCTTTAAACGCTTCTAACGCCTAAAAACGCATTTTAATTTTCTGTGGTCTAAAAAGTCATTTCAAGGCCTTTAATCGCTCCTAACGCCTAAAAAACGCATTTTAATTTTCTGTGGTCTAAAAAGTCATTTCAAGGCCTTTAAACGCTCCTAACGCCTAAAAAACGCATTTTAATTTTCGGTGGTCTAAAAAGGCATTTTAAGGCCTTTAAACGCTCCTAACGCCTAAAAAACGCATTTTAATTTTCTGTGGTCTAAAAAGTCATTTCAAGGCCTTTAAACGCTCCTAACGCCTAAAAAACGCATTTTAATTTTCGGTGGTCTAAAAAGGCATTTTAAGGCCTTTAAACGCCTCTAACGCCTAAAAACGCATTTTAATTTTCTGTGGTCTAAAAAGGCATTTTAAGGCCTTTAAACGCTTCTAACGCCTAAAAAACGCATTTTAATTTTCTGTGGTCTAAAAAGTCATTTTAAGGCCTTTAAACGCTTCTAACGCCTAGAAAACGCATTTTAATTTTCTGTGGTCTAAAAAGGCATTTTAAGGTCTTTAAACGCTTCTAACGCCTAGAAAACGCATTTTAATTTTCTGTGGTCTAAAAAAGCATTTTAAGGCCTTTAAACGCTTCTAACGCCTAAAAAACGCATTTTAATTTTCGGTGGTCTAAAAAGGCATTTTAAGGCCTTTAAACGCTTCTAACGCCTAAAAAGGCATTTTAATTTTCGGTGGTCTAAAAAGGCATTTTAAGGCCTTTAAACGCTCCTAACGCCTAAAAAACGCATTTTAATTTTCGGTGGTCTAAAAAGGCATTTTAAGGCCTTTAAACGCTTCTAACGGCTAAAAAACGCATTTTAATTTTCTGTGGTCTAAAAAGGCATTTTAAGGCCTTTAAACGCTTCTAACGGCTAAAAAACGCATTTTAATTTTCGGTGGTCTAAAAAGGCATTTTAAGGCCTTTAAACGCTCCTAACGCCTAAAAAACGCATTTTAATTTTCTGTGGTCTAAAAAGGCATTTTATGGCCTTTAAACGCTTCTAACGCCTAAAAAACGCATTTTAATTTTCGGTGGTCTAAAAAGGCATTTTAAGGCCTTTAAACGCTTCTAACGGCTAAAAAACGCATTTTAATTTTCTGTGGTCTAAAAAGGCATTTTAAGGCCTTTAAACGCTCCTAACGCTTAAAAAATGCATTTTAATTTTCTGCTAAAACGCCTAAAAAACGCATTTTAATTTTCGGAAGGCCTTTAAACGCACGCCTAAAAACGCATTTTAATTTTCTGTGGTCTAAAAAGGCATTTTAAGGCCTTTAAACGCTTCTAACGCCTAGAAAACGCATTTTAATTTTCTGTGGTCTAAAAAGGCATTTTAAGGCATTTAAACGCTTCTAACGCCTAGAAAACGCATTTTAATTTTCTGTGGTCTAAAAAGGCATTTTAAGGCCTTTAAACGCTTCTAACGCCTAGAAAACGCATTTTAATTTTCTGTGGTCTAAAAAGGCATTTTAAGGCCTTTAAACGCTTCTAACGCCTAGAAAACGCATTTTAATTTTCTGTGGTCTAAAAAGGCATTTAAACGCTTCTTTTGTGGTCTAAAAATTCATTTTAATGCCTTTAAACGCTCCTAACGCCTAAAAAACGCATTTTAATTTTCTGTGGTCTAAAAAGGCATTCTAAGGCATTTTAAGGCCTTTAAACGCTCCTAACGCCTAAAAACGCATTTTAATTTTCGGTGGACTAAAAAGGCACTTTAAGGCCTAATTTCGGTGGTCTAAAAAGGCATTTTAAGGCCTTTAAACGCTTCTAACGCCTAAAAAACGCATTTTAATTTTCGGTGGTCTAAAAAGGCATTTTAAGGCCTTTAAACGCTTCTAACGCCTAAAAAACGCATTTTAATTTTCGGTGGTATAAAAAAGCATTTTAAGGCCTTTAAACGCTTCTAACGCCTAAAAAACGCATTTTAATTTTCGGTGGTCTAAAAAGGCATTTTAAGGCCTTTAAACGCTTCTAACGCCTAAAAAACGCATTTTAAGTTTCGGTGGTCTAAAAAGGCAATTTAAGGACTTTAAACGCTTCTAACGCCTAAAAAACGCATTTTAATTTTCTGTGGTCTACAAAGGCATTTTAAGGCCTTTAAACGCTTCTAACGCCTTTAAACGCTTCTAACGCCTAAAAAACGCATTTTAATTTTCGGTGGTATAGAAAAGCATTTTAAGGCCTTTAAACGCTTCTAACGCCTAAAAAACGCATTTTAATTTTCGGTGGTCTAAAAAGGCATTTTAAGGCCTTTAAACGCTTCTAACGCCTAAAAAACGCATTTTAATTTTCGGTGGTTTAAAAATGCATTTTAATTCCTTTAAACGCTTCTAACGCCTAAAAAACGCATGTTAAGGCCTTTAAACGCTCCTAACGTCTAAAAAGCGCATTTTAATTTTCAGTGGTTTAAAAAGGCATTTTAAGGCCTTTAAACGCTTCTAACGCCTAAAAAACGCATTTTAATTTTCGGTGGTCTAAAAAAGACATTTTAGGCCTTTAAGCGCTCCTAACGCCAAAAAAACGCATTTTAATTTTCTGTGGTCTAAAAAGGAATTTTAAGGCCTTTAAAGGCTTAATTTTTTGTGTGTTTCGAGTCGATCTATAGGCCACAATTATAAGCCGAACATCACAACACAACCCACGGTGAAGGGAATTTGGCCAAGTAATTAGAAGGGCTGTATATTAGAATATTAGTAATATTCGGAATATATGTCAGTGTAAGAAAGAGACCTCTAATCGGGCAAAAGGTTGCAACTGTCACGAAATATTGCTGCTCCGCTCTCTGTTTTTTTGACAATTTTAAGCATGTTTATACCCAAAGTACAGGTCGCATTTATGATCCGATTTGAATGAAATTTGGAACAGATCTCTTATTTGTCTCAAGGACGAACCCTATAGGAATTGGTATAAATCGGTTCAGATTCAGATATAGCTCACATAAATATTTTCGCCCGATTTAATGTAAATGATGCAGCAAAGCCCCTATATATTTTCCGATTGGCACGAAATTTGACATAACGTACTAAATTATGTCTAGAATGATGTGTGTTAAGTTTTGTGAAACTCGGTTCATATTTACATATAGCTTCCAGTTATTTTTGTAGATCACACATTTAATTGTGCCTGATTCCTTAAATCTGACGAAAATGTATATGGGTGCTATATATACATCTGAACCGATTTTCTCGAAACTTAACACAAATCATTGTAGACTCAATTCTGTACATCGTGCCATATTTCATGCAAATCGAAGGATATATAGGGACTTTGGTGCCCCATTTACCTTAAATCGGGCGAAATATATATATAAATCTGAACCGATTTTCTCGCAACTTGGTACACGCCAAATTTCGTGCAAATCGAAAGATATATAGGAACTTGGATGCACCATTTACCTTAAATCGGACAAAACTATATATGGGAGCTATATCTAAATCTGAACCGATTTTCTCGAAACTTGGCACACATGATTCTGGACCTAGGTCACTGCTCTATGCCAAATTTCGTGCAAATCGAAAGATATATCGGGACTTTGATGCACCATTTACCTTAAATCGGACGAAACTATATATGGGAGCTATATCTAAATCTGAACCGATTTTTTCGAAACTTGGCACACATGATTCTGGACCTAGTTCAGTTGTCTATACCAAATTTCGTGCAAATCGAAAGATATATGGGTACTTTGATGCCCCATTTACTTTAAATCGGACGAAAATATATATGGGAACTATATCTAAATCTGAACCGATTTTCTTGAAAATTGGCACACATGACCCTGGACCTAGTTCAGTACTCTATGCAAAATTTCGTGCAAATCGAAAGATAAATAGGCACTTTGATGCACCATTTACCTTAAATCGGACGAAACTATATATGGGAGCTATATCTAAATCTGATCCGATTTCCTTGAATTTCAATAGGGTTCGTCCTTGGGCCAAATAAGTGACTTGTGCCAAATTTCGTCCAAATCGGATCATAGATGCGACCTGTACTTTGTTTACAATTTAACATCTACAGACGGACAGGCGGACGGACCCTGTACCTCAGTGTGGTGAAGGATATAAAAATTGGGTTGTTGAATTTAAACGTGAGGAAAACTATTTTAATCAAAGGATAGAATTGCTAGAAAAGCGTTGCACTAAGTGTATTGAAGTTTCATGAGATTATATTGAAAAATAAAAATATTTTTGAAAAAACTAATTATCCTCGTTCATTGATAGGCTAAGAAGTTTCCGAATTTATGATCCAATGAGGAACATTTTGTTTCTTCGGTCTAAGGTCATAATATTTTCGTTAAAAAAACATTACAAATTTCCTGAAATTCAGTTCATTCACCTGATTTCTCAAGTTTTTAGAATTTGATGCATTGTTGGGTATAACTGTTGTCAACACTCATACGCTCCCCAATTCATAATAAATTCCTTTCTAGTATTTCAGTTGCTACGAAAAAGCAACAACCCTCTTCTTTGAGCCTTATTACAATATGTCAATTGGGAAAATTGTAATTATCCTGCCCTTAATTTCTGTATTTGACACTCATTCGAAAGGAAAGCATCCTGGTTGAAATCTTCTCCATTGCACTTTTTTGAAGTTTCCGCTGCAGTATGGTGGACTTAAATTCTTTTTTCGCAGAATTAAAAATCCTAAAGGGCTAGAAAATTAAAAAAACAAGACTACATTTCATTGCACTGCGTCTCAGGCAGAATTTCATCCTTGTAGAGAATAACTACAGGGTATTCTCTTTTTTCGATGTTAGTTACCTCTAGTTATTAGCACCCTTTGAATATTCTTCTTTGCACAGAGAACATCACTCAATGTCTCACCTGCAGTCGGCACTTGCCAACAACAATTAACGGATAACGGTGTGTGTGTGTGTGTTGGTGTGGATATACGAAGTGGCAAAAGGGACTAGTACTCGCACAAGTCCACACAAACACAAAGTTAGCCAAAAGGCAACGTAAATGGTTTGTTCAAGGATTTGCATGCTCGTATGCATTCGGTTTCACACTGCTCTGCTAATGGCGTAAAAAAAGAACTAAGCTGCGGGATAACAAAACTTTAACGCATAAGCCTTGTTGTAGTTGCGGGGGAGGTGCTTAGGTGGAAAAAATATAGTTTCCCCGGTAATTCCATAAAGATGATAAACTGGAAACTTTAGAGTTTAAATGCTGAGGATGTGGGTGCAAAAAAGTGGTGATGATTGAGAATAGAGGAAATTGTTGCAAGTGGGGAATATGGTCAAAGTTAAGGAGAATGTGGCGGAAATGTATAGTTGTTGACACTAGGGACAAGAAGAGCTAGGTAGATAAGCTGTTCAGCAACATGTAACAGAGCAATTAAGATGTAAGAACTACTTTTAATATCCTGAGGGTTCTATGGTGGAGATTTTAGGGTTTACAACAAAACACATACATATATGAAGTCTATGGACATAGATGGTAGAAATATGTATATTTCAAAGAAAATAATGTCTAGATTATAGGTTCTTCTTCTATAAAAAGAAGAAAGACTAATGGTGTTATATATAAAAACTAATGGAGAACATTTTGTCTCTTCAGTCTGAGGACATAATATTTTCTTCGACATACATTAGGTTTTAAATTCAGGGAATTTTCAACTATATAATAGCATTAAAATTACTACGAGTACGCTTTTTGGAATTTAGGACATTGGGGCGTATAACTGCTGTCAACACTCATACGCTCCACAGTGTTCTGTTATTTTCACATTAAAAATACAGATAATAAAAATAATATATACACTAAGGTAGACACTACAAATTCCTGAACTCAATTTAGCTGGCATTGAATTTAAAATTTTTCATTAAACTTATTTATTGGGCGCCATTTTATTTTGTTCCTGTTACCACTACCTCACTTATTGGCATATTGTTGCTCTAAGTAAAAAATAATAAACCAAATAGATTTTTTCATCGGAAATATAATATCCGGTCGGCGCGCTGTCGATGCCTAAACAAATATCCGTTACAAGGTGTCGCCACCAAAAGGATAATAAAAACAAAATTGAACATAACAATTGCAAAAATTATTTCGCAACAACAGGATATGAAATCTAACAGTTGCTTAAGTAAATTTACACTACTGAACTTGGTAATAATATTGGATATGCATTGTGGCTATATTTCATTTAATCGGCTGATGAAGTATTCTAAAAATAATTACAAAAAAGTAAAAAAAAATGTATAGAAAGGGAAAATAAAGAATAAATTACAACCAGATTTAAAATTTATTAACTGCAGAGCGGTTATGGAGGATTCCAATAAACCACAAGACTATTGGAGCGTATGACTATTATCAGCAGTCATACGCCCGAAAGGCCAATAAAATAAAATAAAATAAAATACAAGAAATTATCAATATGTATTTTAAGACTATGGTTTCTCGTTAAATAGTTTTTGTCATAACAACTCAAAAAGAAAAGGACAATAAAAACAAAATTGAACATGGAAATTGCAAACCTTTTTTTGCAACAACAGTATATGAAATTTAACAGTTGCTTAAGTAAATTTACATTGGACTCGGTAATAAATTGTGGCAATATTTCATTTAACCGGTTAAATAAGAGATAATTTACTAGGGATTTCAATGAGAGGTCATTGGAGAGTATGACTATTATCATACTCATACGCTCGATAGGCCAATAATATTTCAATAATATAAAAATCAAGGGATGGTCAATTGGCCTTTTAGAATTATGAATTCTCTCATAATAGGTTTTGCCATAAAAAACCCAAAAGATTTTGTCAGAGACCAAATAAATAAGAGTTACTGAGGATGTCAATAAACTGAAAGGTCATTGAAGCGTATGACTATTATCAGCAGTCATACGCCCGATGGAACACCAATATTTCAATATAAAAAAGTGAAAAAGCGTTAAGTTCGGCCGGGCCCAACTTTGGATACCCTTCACCATAGATATACTGACAGGTACTAGAAATGAAAATATAGGGAACTTACTAAATAGTGGACCAATATCGACATTTTTAAAAATGGATTATGTAAACCATAATATACATTTTAGAAATTTTAATGTTTAATTGTACCTTCAGCCTTATGGATTATGAGGGTGTATACGCTTTAAAACGCCTCATCGAAATATAGGTTCTAGACCCCATGTTTCTTTGGACCAAATCCGTTTTAGAAAATTAAATTTTCATCGAAACTTTGCCCATCTTATTATTTCTTTCAAACTTAGTTCAAATTCGAAGATGGGGAATATCGGTGCACTCCTTCCGGAATTTTTTATTTCGCTATCCTCCGCAGGTGAATTGATTACAACAGAGTCTTAGAACAAAACGCGTAACAAATCAGATAACTATTTTAATAGAAAAAGGGGGTTATATGGGCACTACCCCAAAAAGGGGAGAATATTAATAATTGTTGGTGTTAAGAGATGAGATGTTGAAACCCAACCTTCTAATTTGATTGTAGTTTCAACTCTAATTTATTTATGAAATATTCTGACTTAAGTACTACATAAACTATCATAACAACTATCAGTTCTCACAGTGCACATGGGGGTTGCGTTCATTTGTTTACATCAAATGAGCGCACCAATATCTCTGTGTTTGGACTTTTATTGATTCTTTATTATCAGCGCACACCCACAGATCTTGTGAGTGCATTGGCCACTTATCATAAAACCACTTGAACGTCATTTATGAAATGCATAAATGTGAAGTGATCATAAAATGAAATAAATGAAGCCGAGCATGTTCATATTTTTATGAACAGTGGGTAGGGAGATTTTTTACCCTATACAACTACATAATACCAAATTGTAGCAAATTCGATTGAAAAACGCGCTCAAGAACCCCAAAATACCGAAAATTGGAGGGTACCCTTATATGGGAGCTATGCCTGAACGTGGACCGAAATAGCCTATCATCGAACTTGACCTGCCTGCAGAAAAATACGACTCTGTGCAAAATTTTGGCGATCTATCACAATTCGTTTAGACGCTAGAGTGATTACAACAGACAGACGGACAGACAAACGGAAAAACAAAACTAATATACCCTCCATAATATGATGGAGGGTATAAAAACGCAATAAATTACCATAGTTTTTTTATAATTGTTTTGCCATCCGAACTCTTTTTTGTCCATAGCTAATTCGGAGACAGGTGAGTAGGCTAAGCTGCGCAATTGAATAGGAGCAACGTGTAGTGTTGTCTTAGTCCCCGTTCTGAGCATGTGTTAGGTATTGTGTCATCAATTTGAATCAGAATTGAGGCGATTACAACATCTTGAGATTAGCTGTGCTAAGACTATTTGTGTCTGTCTAGGCAGTTTCTTCTCCTCGCTGCAATAATTGGTGGATGCTCTTCGTTTATAGCATTCATACGGTATTGTTATACTGCCTGGGCGACTGCATCAGGTTGATTGTTCAAGAAGTTGAAGTATTCTATACCAATGGTATTTTAATAGAAAAACAAATTATAGATAATCTGTTCTACTTATATAAGACCCAAATGGAGAAAATTTTGTCTCTGCGGTCTAAGACCATACATTACTTGAAACGTAGATTTTTATCTTCTAAAAATGCCTAAATGTCTGTCATATATCTTGAAAAAGTAGACTAGAATTATAATAAAAAAAAACCTAAAATGGGGCGAGGTTATATGGACAATATTGTAAATTTTCTACGAAGCAACATCCCCTGAAATTCAAAATTTCATGTCACTTGGAAAATTAGAAGTAGAAGCGGAAGTTAAAAATTGCATATCATTTGGTAAATTAAGTAGAACCGAAAATGGATCGGAACTTTTAACATGATAGGATTAGGATATATATAAAACCAGTAAGGAAAGTAGTAAAGTCGGACGGGGCCGACTATATGATACCCTTCACCACTTTGGGTATATTCAGCAGTTGAATCCTAACAGACGTTGCATTTTTAAAGGACCAGTAAAATGCAATTGGACCCTTATACATGTCATTCTGCAACCGATACTAAATTTTTCATTTCTTCAGATATGGAAGCTATATCTAAATCTGAACCGATTTCAGGAAACTTAACCCATTCCTTGCCATTTTATCTGCTTGAGTACAGATAAACAGAAATATTCGAATAATCGTAAATTGTAGAAGACGAGATTTTTGTCAAAGTTTGTTTTGCAGTAACACAATACACAACGTGCTTAACAAAATCAAGTAAACAAAGTATTAAAAAATACCGTTATTCGAAATTTTGTTAATTTTACACAAGTCTATGCCAGTTTTTCGCATTTTGCGTAGGTCAGTGACAAATTAGCGTTTTTATTGATTTGTGTGTTATTTAACAGAAAGTGTTTCTTCCAGATTTTTAAAGAACAATAATTGTGTTTTCATAATTGGAACAACAAAAAAAAAAAAAAAAAATAGTTTTGAGATCATAAGGTGAGTTACAAAATTAGTGTACTCGCTTGAGTACAATGGCTAATGGTGTGTGCATTTTCCTTAGATTTATCATTGCAGTGAAATGATATTTGTACCCATCAAAACTTCGAGATTTTATGGTTGACGTTTTAAAAAGTTAGACAGAGCTTTAGATTTCCTTGAAAATTGCCCAAACCGTACCAATTTTGATATTGCTATTATTCCATCTGAAACGGGTAGTGTTACTGATGAAAACGAAGGTCTCGGCGAGAATAGTGACAGTAACGTTATGCCAACAGATATTCCAGGGGAAATTGAAATATTTTTTAGTGGCGATAGTGAAGACGATATACCACATGAATAGCTAAGACGCAGATTAAAGTCTTCAAAACAAAGTGGAACATGTCCAAAATGGTCAAAATGTATAGTAACTACTGCTGAACACCATTTCCCCAAGAGAATCACAAATCCATTACGCTGTCGTCTATGTCATAACATAATAACATGGATATGTGAGCGATGTGACGTGGCACTTTGTGTGGAAAAGGAGTGTTTCAAAAATTTTCACACTCTCAAATAATGAGCAAGTATTAGGCCACAGGTACAGGTACAGGTTCAAAAACACACATAAATATATTTTTGGCTTCTCTTCTCATACTTTATATGTTCCTTGTGTTTGTCTTAATTAAAATAAATAAATAAATTTAAAGATTTTGAGTTTTAAATGGTTCCGGCCGTTAAGGGGTTAACACACATCATTCTAGACCTAATTCATTACGCTGTGCCAAATTTCGTGCAAATCGAAAGATATATAGGGACTTTGGTGCACCATTTACATTAAATCATACGAAAATATATATGGAAGCTATATGTAAATCAGAAGCGATTTTCAGGAAACTTAACACACATCATTCTATACCTAATACATTACGCTGTGCCAAATTTTGTGCAAATCGAAATATATATGGGGACTTTGGTTCACCATCTGAACCGATTTTCACAAAACGTAGCACATGTCTTTTTAGACTTAATTCAGTACACTATACTAAATTACGTACAAATCGAAAGATTTTCAGGGACTTTGGTGCACAATTTACCAAAAATCGGGCAAACTATATATGGGAGCTATATCTAAATCTGAACCGATTTTCACGAAACTTAGCACACATCATTCTGGACATAATTCAGTACGCTATGCCAAAATTCCTGCAAATCGAAAGATTTTCAGGAACTTTGGTGCACCATTTACCAAAAATCGGACAAAAATATATATGGAAGCTATATCTAAATCTGAACCGATTTTCCCCAATTTCGATAGGATTCGTCCTTGGGCCAAATAAATAAGCTGTACCAAAATTCCGCCAAATCGGATTATAAATGCGACCTGTACTTTGTTTGCCATTTAACATCAACAGACAGACAGACGGACGGACATGCATAAATCGACTTAGAGAGTGATTCTAAGCATATTCTCAAAAGGAACCATGTGTCTATATCGTTTATTTTTATATTATAATAATAATGATAATTATAATAATAAATAATAATCTCATATATGCCGACGTTTTTACCCTCCACCAGTGGACTACTGGTGTTGGAAAAAGGGTCTGAAATGTTCGACTATTTAAAAAATAAGTCTGAAATATCTGTTACCAGGATTGCGTATAACTAATGTCAACAATTATACGCTCCGCTATCAATACTACAAAAAGTCTCTCTTATTTATGAATATTTACTTAATTATACACATTGTTGGCCTACTAAACCTATTGATTAAGACAAGGTCATGTCCATGACAAGTCCATTTATTATTCATGTTTATTGGGCTATGAATAGAAATTCAATAGCAGACTTCTATTCATAAAGACTCATACTATACAAAAATTAATTTATCATTTGTTGTTGCCCTTGGTTCAAACAAATTGATAATGAAATATATAATTTCTTTGCAATATCCTTTCAATAGTAATTACAGTGGAGTCCTTGATATATGGATTTTTGTGGGTGAGAAAATATTCTATAAAAATTATATGATCTTCGGAGCTATTATCTATAAAAATCTAAAATATTGGATATATTATAACGTATTTATATGTCGATGTGTTTTTCGTGGGTCTTTTCCAGGATTTGGCGCAGAGTGAAAATCTGGTCAATGGTGGATTTGCCAGGTCTGAAGTGGCATTGGTATGGTCCGATGATGTCATTGACCATTGGCGATGGGAAAGAGACTCATTCCTCTATAGTTGGCACATATCGTCTTGTCTCCTTTTTTGTGCACGGGACACAGGATGCTGAGGTTTCAATCATTGGGCATGCATTCATCTAGCCAAATTGTAGCCAAAAGTTCAGATACATACCACCTATTTGTCGACTACAAAGCTGCATTCGACAGCCATATCCGTTCCGAGGTGTTTAAAGCCATGTATACGTGCGGCATTCCTGCAAAATTAATATGACTATACAGGGTAACTTTAAGTGGCACAAGTTCAGCAGTTAAAGTATCCGAGCCCTTCAATTCCGAGCGAGGATTCAGACAAAGTGATAATATGTAGTGTGACGTTTTTAACATCCTGCTGGAAAAGGTCATACGAGACGCAAAGGTGAACAGAAATGGCACTCTTTACACCAAACAACACATGTTACTCGCCTACGCCGATGACATCGATATAATGGGTCGAACATTGCGAGCGGTAACAGCCACCTTTGAACAAATTGAAAAGGAGTCTGCCAAAGTGGGTCTGGAAGTAAACGGCGAGAACACCAATCAGTTAGTATCAACGCGCAAGACGTCCAGTAGACTCGGACCAACTGTGGAACTTGAGAACTACAGCTTCGAGGTAGTTAAAGACTTTATATACCTTGGTACCGCCATAAATAAAACGAATGACATCAGTTTTGAAATTCGGAGAAGGATTGTGATGGCCATCAGATGCTACTATGGTCTAAGTAAGCAAACTAACACTTTACAAGACGCTGATACTACCCGTGTTGTTATATGGATCAGAAGCATGGGTACTTGCGCAAGCAGATGAGGCAGCTCTTGGGGTGTTTGAGAGAAAAATTCTCCGAAAGATCTACAGACCGATCTGCGTCGACGGTGAATATCGACGTAGAATGAACCACGAGGTTTACAATTTATACGCGGAAATCGACGTAGTCAGTCGTATTGAGCTGCAGCGACTACTGTGGCTAGGCCATGTTGTGCGGATGAATGAGAATGCCCCGGCTCAAAAGGCAATTAAAAAACGAACCTACTGATGGTTCCCGTAGAAAGGGCCTTCCCTTTCCACGAATTGGATGGAAAGACCAAGTAGAAAACAACATCTTGGAACGTGGTCTTCCAAATTGGTGGACTTGCGCACAAGACCGACGCGCTTGGAAATGTTTTTTAAGCTCGGCTTATTATTTTTAAAAGATTATGTTTTATTCTTGTGTACAGTATCGTTGGCCCGATCTCCTTAAGTATAAATGGTTGTCCTTGGTCGAATAGAAGTAAATTCCTTTGAGTTTTTGGTTCTAACCTTTAAATAACTTTCTAATAATATTGTTTATTGTGTATCGTCTTTCCTCAATGTCCACTATTTAATAGATTTCCACTGTATTTTGTTTTTCTTGCAAATTATCACTGGTTTCATAACCAGACATTATTTTGTCTTCTTCTCATTCTTATTTTTGTAATTATGTCGGTATTATTATTAAATTAATAACACTTTTAATTGGAAGCTTGTTCAGACACTTGTATAATTACATAAACAAACCAACAACACACAATTTTGCCACAAAGGGTTCTTGACCTTAAGTATTTATTTTTTGTTTTTGTAAAAATATTTCATAAAAGAAAATATGTATGTCTGCTTTTGCGTTATATTTCTAATGAATTGAGAAGAATGTAAACAATTTGATATACGAAGAAAATAATTGAATGACTTTATGTCCAAAAATAATAGTTTTCAAATTAAGACAATATAATAATTGACCATTGAGGCGTATGCATGTTGTCAGCAGCAGTAGTCCAAATAATATTGAATTTTTTAAATTAGTAAATTTTCACTGAATTTCTATTTAATAGCATATAAGAGCATTATAAGAGGCTTAAGAAATGTACTAATTTAAATTTGAAATAGTTGACCATTGAGGCGTATGAGTGTTGTCGGTAGTTATACGCCCTGGTGGTCATGGAGAAATAAAAAGATCTAAAGTCTGAGGAAACCTAAAAATACATTTATTTTGATATCATATTTGGGAGAAAAACTTTATACTAAAAAATATTAATATTGGTCCATATTTTAGGGTAGCCTCAATATAACGGTACCACCCGATATTTGGTATTTTGAAGCTATTGAACACCTTTTTTCATCAGAATTGTGTCTAATTTGAAAAGAGAAACACTCATTGAGCAGAAAATGTACGTACCAAAATTATGAATATTGGTCCAAGTATACCTCCCAATATTCGGCATTTTAAAGCTATTGGGTCCGTTTTTCAACTTAATCAGCTTTAATATGCAATTTTGGGCTCCAAATGTGCACAAAATCTTCTTACTAAATATTATCAATATTGGTCTACTTTTTACGGGATCCCCATATAGGTTCTAAACGTATATTGAAAATTATTTTTTAACCACAAAGAGCCTTCTTGAATGACAATTACAGAATTATACTAAAATATCTAAAATGGGGAGAGGTTTTAAAGCCAATATTGTAATTTTGTTTACGAAGCTATATCCTCTGAAGTCCATCTCACTTGGAAAATGCGACTAGAGCCGAAAATGGTTGGGAACCTCTTAATTTGATAGGAGCTACGAAGGATTTCACAAACCTAAGAGGCAATTAGAGCGTATGATTATTATCAACAGTCATACGCTCAATAGGCCAATAGTGTTTCATTATGACTCGTAGGGCATTGTACCTCACTAGCAATTTTCTGTATTTTGAAGCAATTTGGTATTTCGGATTATGACTCGGTAGAAAATCTTCCTATTAATCACTTTTATGATTATATTCCAAATATCGGTGTTTTGTGGAGTTATGGATCGCACTTCAACCAAATTGCCTGTAATTTTATATTTTGGATTGTCATCGAGTAGAAAATTCCCCTATTAAAAATAATCTATATTGGTCTAAGTTTCCGGGTAGCCTCCATATAATGGAGGCTACCGATAATTTGGTATTTTGGGGGGTTTTGGACCAATTTTTTTCAACTTAAATGGCTCTAATTTGATTTTTCTCATTGAGTGTTAAATCTTCCTACCAAAACCTGTCAATATTTGTTCTCATTTTGGTATAGCTCCAATATAATTATACCGAAAAATTTTTAAGTATTCTAAATTATTTTAAGTATTATAATAAAGAAGCAAAAGGAACACTTGGGTACCGAAGATCACCAGCAAGAAATCAGTGGTACGATCAGGAGTGTCATAATGCTAATGATATGAAAAACGCAGCGTATAGTTCAACCCTGAGAACAGTAGCAACACGTCATGCGATGGAGAACTATCGGGAGAAAAGGAGAGAGGAGAAACGTGTTTTCAGAAAAAAGAACAAGAAAAACGTGAGCGTGAGCAAATCGAGATGTACAGGAGTCAGAATGAAGTCCGAAAATTCTACCAACGGGTAAAACACCAAACCGATGGCTTTGGTGCACGCACATCCTCCTGTAGAGATGAAAAAGGAAATCTGGTGATAGATACAGACAGCGTGTTGAGGATCTGGAAGGAGTATTTTGAAAAACTTCTGGTATCAAATAGTAGCGGTGAAGAGGATAGCCCAGAACCAATAATTGATGACGGTATAGAGTGTATACCACCTAGCCAAGATGAAGTCAGAATAGCAATGAATCGGGTGAAAAATAATAAAGCAGCAGGTGCCGATGGGTCACAAGCCGAACTATTCAAGACTGCTGGTCAGATGCTGGTAAGGAGCATGCACCAGCTGATTAGTACAATTTGGCTAGAAGAATGCATGCCCAATGATTGGAACCTCAGCATCCTGTGTCCCGTGCACAAAAAAGGAGACAAGACGATATGCACCAGCTATAGAGGAATAAGTCTCCTTCCCATCGCATACAAAGTGCTATCCAGCGTACTGTGTGAACGACTGAAGCCAATGGTCAATGACATTATTGGACCATACCAATGCGGCTTCAGACCTGGTAAATCTACCATTGACCAGATTTTCACTTCGCGCCTAATCTTGGAAAAAAACACGAAAAACACATCGACACATTCCACCTATTCGTCGACTATAAAGCCGCATTCGGCAGCCCTATCCGTTCAGAGGTGTATAACGCCATGTCTGCGTTTGGCATTCCTGCAAAATTAATTCGGCTATGCAGGATAACTTTAACAGGCACAAGATCAGCTGTTAAAGTCGGAAAGGACCTCTCGGAGCCCTTTAATTCCCAACGAGGATTCAGACAAGCTGATAGTTTGTCGTGTGACCCTTTAAACATCCTGCTGGAAAAGGTCATTCGAGAGGCAAACGTAAACAGAAATGACACTCTGTACACCAAACAACACATGTTACTCGCCTACGCCGATGACATCGATATAATGGGTCGAGCATTGAGAGCGGTAACAGCCATCTTTGAACAAATTGAGAAGTAGTCTGCCAAAGTGGTTCTGGCAGTAAACGGCGAGAAGACCAAGCTGATGGTATCAACGCGCAAGTCGTCCAGTAGACTCGGATCAACTGTGGAACTTGAGAACTACAGCTTCGAGGTAGTCAAAGATTTTATATACCTTGGTACCGCTATAAATAAAACGAATGACATCAGTTTTGAAATTCGGAGAAAAAGAGTGTTGGCCAACCGATGCTACTACGGTCTGAGAAAACAACTCAAAAGCATGGCCACCTCCCGCCAGACCAAACTCACACTCTACAAGACGCTGATACTACCCGCGGTGTTATACGGATCTGAAGCATGGGTACTTGCGCGAGCAGATGAGGCAGCTCTTGGAGTGTTTGAGAGAAAATTTCTCCGAAAGATCTATGGGCCGATCTGCGTTGACGGTGAATATCGCCGTCGAATGAACCATGAGTTGTACCAGCTATTCTCGGTCATCGACATTGTTAGACGTATTGAGCTGCAGCGACTACGTTGGTTAGGTCATGTTGTGAGAATGGATGAATATGCCCCAGCCCAGAAGGCATATAAAAGCGAACCAGCTGATGGTTCAGGCAGAATGGAAGGCCAAGAATACGTTGGAAAGATCAAGTCGAAGACAACATTGCCGAAAATGGTCTTTCAAATTGGAAAAAACTGCGCAAAAGACCGACGCGCCTGGAAATCTTTTAATATAATTTTTTTGTAATTATTTATTGCCAATTTATTATTAAATTTAAAACCAATCAATATATTCAAAAACTATTTTTTAATACCTCTCAAAAATGTGACCTTCTAAACACCTTCAAAATCCACTTAAATCCTTAAATACTTTCCCCACCTTCTCTTCTCATTCACTCCATTATTTAATCACAAATCATCGAATTTATTGTATTGATTTCCATTCGTTAATCAATTTGCAAATACGAAGCACTTTTATTTCTTCCCAGACAATGGGAAAAGTGGAGAGATCATTTTCTTCCCTCTCACCTGTATTTCCAACCACTTTATCCTTGAACTTTTAGTTGCCACAATTGTTGCTGTTAAAGACATTGTTTTGTCCTGTATAGTTGAGTGAATAGCAGCCACAATAGCTGCTATTCTAGTTTTTTGTTGTCGTCGTAGTTTTTGTTGTTGTGCATTCATTTGGTATTAGTGACAGGTTAGACACACCGACAGGTAGACAGATATCAAACCAGCAAGCAAGGGAGGTAGTCAGTCAGTTAGCCATCCATCGTCAGACAAGAGTCGTTTTAGCTCTGATAGTAACTATGATATGTCTGGTTGTGCCAGGTAGTGATGTTTTATTTTTTTGTTGATTTTGGATTAATAACCCATAATAGTGGGGCTTAAATGGTGGCTATGGAAAATGGAGGAGAGTTATGAAAGGGGAGGTAGAATTTTTTCTTTACTATGAATTCGTAGCCTATTGTTGTGTATTATCACGCAACAATCGACTGGCAAAATTGTAGCGCCTGTATGTTGTGCACAGATAAGGTAGGATTAAAAACCGGAATTTAGATTTTTCCCATCTTCCGTATTCTTTAGATCTGGCTCCTATTTCATATTATTAGTTTTCAAAAGAAAGCTCTCTGATTACTTCTTTCCAAAAATTGTCAATATAGGCCCATGTTTTCACATAGCCGAATTTTCGCTATTCTAAACCTGAATTACATTGTCAAAATAATAATTTTCAAATAAAATTCAAAACTGTGAACATTGAGGTGTACAATTATTGTCACTAGCAATACGCTCTCCTGAACTCAGGCTTCAATTTGGGGATGAATGTTAACTAATTATTTTAACTTATATTATTTTTATACCTAACTTAAAATTCGTTTTAAAACGGGTTCTTTTTCAAGTTTATCACATCAACCGTATTCTACTGATCTGGCTCTTATTTCATATTATTAGTTCTCAGAAGAAAGCTCTATGATTTCTTCTATGCAGAAAATTGGCAATATAGGTCAATTTTTTCACGTAGCTTTCATATAAAGGGATACGTATAATTAATATCGATACTTATACGCTCCCATATTTAAAATGTCTCTTATTCAATATGCCATTTGTTCCAGGAGAATGATAATAATTTAGGGGTAGCCTTCGAGTAATTTTTGTTTATATTCAAATCTAATCTAATATGGTTATTTCTTTTCGGTGGATAACATTCTGTGAACATTTTTTAAAGAAAATTTTTAATAAAATTCTTCCTAAATTCTAAACCCTATGACTTCTTGCTACTAAAAATGCTAGTTCCATTTTTATTACCCAAAATATACAAAGAAGTAAAAATTCTCCTTAAATAGAACAATTACAATCCTTTATTTGTATTTGATGGGTCACAAAAAGAGTTGATGCAATTAAAATTTGACAATTAAATTTCATGAAAATAGTCATGTCCTGTCATCGTAGTCATCATTTACTGTAATTAGATGTCGTTTTACAAGACAATAACTCGTTGTTTTTTTATGGTATATAAAAATGCAAGTTCCTACTAATTAATAGAGAACAGGTTGTACATTTGTTGGTATTAAATATTCGAGCAGTTGCAGATAAAGACATAGAATTAAGTGAAAGACATTTTAAGTTATATGTGGCGTATTAGTATTGTCAGAATGTATACGCTAAGTAGATAATAAAATTGAGAGGTTTTTATAATTTATATTTGCCGCTTCAGCGTTAAAGGCAACATTTGCAACATATGGATATATATTAATCATTTTTATGCTGTTGTTTTCGACAGGAGTTTTTAAAGATATAAAAAAACAAGTAAAAACGTAGTTAAGTTCGGCTGGTTCGAACTTTTTATATTCACCACCATTAAAAATATATTAAAACGGTCGGAAACTGAAAAATAACATGAAAAAATAATCTTCCAAAATAAAGTTGGAAACTGGAGGTAAAATCTTAAAAATACCAAAAAAATAAACACAACATTTTTATATGGGCTATTTTAAAACATAAACCTCTATTAATTTCTGGAAAGAAGTTTTTTATTCGCCAGGAAATCGATATGCCAAAATAAAGCCATTTCGATGAGAAAATTAGGTTAAAACAGAAAATTAAACGGTACCATTTTATCTATTCACAAAAGTGGAAACTTCGTCTAAAACCTTTAAAATTCCAGGACTTATATATGAATTTTTTTTTTGCCCTCCAATATCCCTCAAAGTTAGATTCAGTTAAACTGCGATGGGAAAATGCTGTTAAAAGTTTGGGTGCTGTGTCAAAAACATCGACATATAGTGATAATTTTTATATGTATGTATTTCAGCCTTCAAGAGCACCATATCCCAAATTACAATCACATCGTTAGGAAAATAAGGCTATAATCCTTCAAAATACCATAAATGGGTCTGTACAATTATATGGGAGGTATATAAAAACGTAAACTGATATTGAAAATTTTTGATAGGAATATTTGAAATCCCAGAGAACACGAAAAATCAAATTAGAACCAATTCGTTAAAAAAGTCCCCAAAATACCTAATCAAAATTCTTAATATACACAAATTTGGTTTGTAGCGTTACATGGGGGCTACTCATAAAAGTGGATCAATATTAATAATTTTTAGTAAGAACATTTTCTAAAGAGTGAGAAGCTGAAATGTAAAATTATAGATAATTATATTGAAAATGTGACTATATCCCTAAAAATACCGAATATTGAAGAGTATCATATGAAAGCTACCCTAAAATATGTTTCAATTTTGTTAAAACTGACGTACGGAGTCAGTTTTACGTACGGAGTCAAAACAAAAAAAAAAAAAAAAAAAAAAAACAAAAACAAAAGAACAGTAAGGAAAGTAGTAAAGTCGGACTGGGCCGACTATATGATACCCTTCACCACTTTGGGTATATTTTACATATGTATCCTAACAGACGACGCGTTTTGTTATAAATCTATATCTGAACCGATTTCAGGGAAAATTGCCTGAGACTAATTTATATAATTACCTTAAATCGGATGAAAATATATATGGAAGCTATATCTAAATCTAAACCGATTTTCACAAAACTTGGCAGACATCATTCTCGATCTTATCCATCACTCTGTGCCATATTTCGTGTACATCAAAAGATTTCCAGGGACTTTAGTGGACTATTTACCTAAAATCGGGCGAAGCTATATATGGGAGCTATATCTAAATCTGGACCGTTTTTCTCAAAACGTTTCACACATCATTCTAGACTTAATTCAGAACATTATGCCAAAATTCGTGCGAATCAAAAGATTTCAAGGAACTTTAGTGGACTATTTACATAAAATCGGGCGAAGCTATATATGGGAGCTATATCTAAATCTGAACCGATTTTCACTAAACTTTGCACATATCATTCTAGACTTAATTTAGTACGTTGTGTCAAATTTCGTGCAAATCGAATGATATATAGGGACTTTGGTACACAATTTACCTTAAATCGGACGAAGATATATATGGGAGCTATATCTAAATCTAAAGAGATTTTCGCAAAACTTTGCACACATCATTCGTGGCCTTATTCATTACACTGTGCCAAATTTCGTGCAAATCGAAAGATATATAGGGACTTTGGTGCACCATTTACCAAAAATCGGACAAAAATATATATGGGAGCTATATCTAAATCTGAACCGATTTTTCCCAATTTCAATAGGGTTCGTCCTTGGGCCAAATAAATGAGCTGTACCAAATTTCAGCCAAATCGGATTATAAATGCGACCTGTACTTTGTTTACAATTTAACATCATATAAATCGACTTAGAAAGTGATTCTATGCATATTCTCAAAAGGAACCATGTGTCTATCTAGTTTATTTTTGCCTGTTACAAACATATGCACAAAGACATAATACCCTGTATCACAGTGTGGTGAAGGGTATATAAAAAATCCTAATATCAAATTAGAACTCATTATGTTGAAGAACTTGTTGGAAAAGTTTCCCAAAATCTCCCAAAATACCGAATATTGTGGCTATCGTGGAAATGACAATTTTGGAGATTAGGGAGATTTTGTGGTCTATGAGAATCCACAATATCAAATTAAAAGCAATTATGTAGAAGATTTTTTGTAAAACGAACCCAAAACCTCAAAATAATGTATATTTAGGGCATCGCTATACGGCGGCTATCCTGAAATATGAGTCAATTTTAAAAAATTTTGGTAAGGAAGATCATGTTGAAAAACGTACCCAAAATACCGAATATTGCGGGTATATTATATGTGTGGGCTACCCAGAAATTTGGACCAATAGTGTTCAGTTTTGATAAGGGGGTCTTATGGTCAATGAGAATTCCTAATATCAAACTACAACCAATTTCAAAATACGAATATGGTGAGGATACTGTTATATGTGAGCTACCCTAAAAAGTGGATCAATATTGATCATTTTTAGTATGAATATTTGCTTCCTAACGATTATCAAAAAAAAAAAAACCGAATATTTGCGGGCACCATCCCTAAAAAGTGGACCAATATATTCCATTTTCAACAGTAGCAGTGTATGTGCAAAATTTCAAAGCTTTATCGTAACAATAGCGAACCCTATGACATGGCAACATGAGCAAATCGACTTAAAATTTTATTCTGATCAATAAAAAGGAGATATATTATTTGAAGACCAGTGAGCGGAGCAGTATAGTCGGACGGGGCCGACCATACGATACCCTATACAACTACCATAGAACTTTATTTGTTTGCCGATTTTTATTCCGAGCCTGAGCAATATTTCGTGATAGTTGCACCCTCTTTACCGATTAGAGGTCAACAGCACCTCTTACTTACACTGACATATTTTCCGAATATTACCAATATTCAGTACAGCCCTTCTAATTACTTGTCCACATTCCCTTCACCGTGGGTTGTGTTGTGATGTTCGGCTTATAATAGTAGCCTATAGATCGAATCGAAAACAAAAAATAAATTTTCGGTCCACTTCAACCCAAAATAATTATCTGATCATCACCGAAAATTATAGTCGTTGTTCTTGACCATAACTGGAACCTCATGGAACATTTCAAGGCGATACAAACTCTTGAGGCTGCACAAAGCTATAATACCCTGACAACATAGTTGTGTAGGGTATAAAAAGCTCTATCTCCACTATTGCGAGACCTATGTCGGTATGGCTAAATCGATTTGGAATTTTATTCTGATCAATAAAATGGAGAAATATTATTTGAAAAATATAAACAATCGAGGTTTATATACTGCGTCGATCATAGAATTCCCACAAAAAATTATCTTTTGACTCATATTAAACTGAATTGAATATGGCGAATCATTATTGGCAACATGTATACGGTACAGTGGTCTATGCTACCAAATGACGTATTAATAATGTCTATACGTATTCGATCCATATATCAAAGATTAATTTGTAATTCCTAGTGAATTAAAAAATCCTTGCAGGATGTCAATAGAAATAAATATTTCTTTAATCATAATAAAGATTAACCTCTCATTTGCTGGTATGAACTATTTCCGAATAAAATTCAGAAGAACTGTGAAAAATAATCCATTGGTATCATTGGAGTGGTGGCTGAATTTTTGAAACAATGGTTGCAAAATGAACATGAACATCTCCATAAATCGATAAAGATTATCAATAATATGGGTACTAAGAACATTAAGAAATTTCTGAATATATTTTTCATTTCGTAAATATCCTTTATGTTTAGATTATCGATTATCGACCATAGATTTCCTATAAAAACTGACTTATTGTCAACATGTATACGATACGATGGCCTTTATTGCCATTCGATCTATATATCTAAAATAACTTTTTATTTCCTAGTGGATTAAAGGATCTGTGCAGTATGTCAATAGAATTCAATATTTTCGGACTTTATTCTTCTTTAAATTCCAAGATTTTATTTGCAGAACTATAAGAGGTATAACTAATGTCATTACCTATACATGAAAATTTTATCATAATGAAGATGAACCTCTCATTTGCTATTATTAAATATTTCTGAAATAAATTCAGAAGGACTGTGAAAAATAATCCATTAGTGTCATTGTAGCGGTGGCTGAATTTTTAATACAATAGTTTCAAAATGAACATGAATTTCCATAAATCGAACGGAAGGTTACTAATAGTATGTGTGCTAAGAAAATTAAGAAGTTTCTGAATATTTTCGTTTTCTTCTGAAATATTCTTAAACAACGCACGTTTTCAGACCATAGATTTTCCTATAAAAATGTATAATTTTCCTGAATTGAATATAGCGTATTATTATTGTCGGCATGTATACGGCTCGGTAGCCTACACTACCATATGTCGTATGAATAATGTCGACACGTATTCGATCCATATATCAAATATTAATTTTTATTTCCTAGTGAATTAGAGGGTCCTTGCAGTATGTCAATAGAAATCAATATTTTAGGATTAAATTTATCTTTAAATGCCATGATTTTTCTTCCAGTACATCGAGGCGTATAACATATATCATAACGTATACGTTACAATTTACATTAAAACCAAGATTCCTCTTCTCATTTGCTGCTATTAAATATTTCTGAATTAAATTCGGACAAACTGTGAAAGATGATCGATAATGGATTTAATATAAAAAATTTCTATTGACTTATTTTCAATTGAATGGAATAGGGCGTATCATTATTGTCAACATGTATACGGTACAGTGGTCTATATTACCAGATGGCGTATAAATTATGTAAGTACATATACGATCTATACATATGTATATAAAATATAATTTTTTATTTTTTAGTGAATTGATGGATCCTTACAGTATGTCACTGCGATTGAAGTCACTATGTTCGGACTGCATATATCAATTTAATGATTTTATTCAAGGCGTATAACTAATGCCACATAAATGCCAATGTTCCTTTTTTATTTGCTGTTATTAAATAAGTCAGAATTAAACTCAGAAGAACTATGAAAAATAATAGTATCATTATAGTGGTACTGAATTTTTAATACAATAGTTTTAAAATGAACATAATATCAACTATAAATCGAATGAAATATTATCAATAGTATGGGTGCAAAGAAAATTAAGAAATTTCTTTATGTGTTTTTCCTTCTGAAATATCCATAACCAAAAAACGTTTTTAAATAGTAGAGATCATGAAAATACATTAAAAAATGAAAAGACGTTTCAAAAATACATAAATATTTATTTAATTCCATTTGTAGGGGGTCCATAGTGCGTATAAGTATTGTCAACACTTATACGCCCAACTATTAATTTTAAACAAGTGAAAAAGTGTTAAGTTCGGCCGGGCCGAACTTTGGATACCCTCCACCATACATATACTTACAGGTACTTGAAAAAAATATAGGGAGCATACCAAAAAGTGTACCTATACCGGCATTTCTACAAACCGATTATGGTTCTAAATATGTGCCTAGACCCCAAAAAGGGGGGGAATATTTAAAATTTTTGGTAGAGAGATTTGTTACCATATACGACTTCATAATACAAAATTGCAGCGAATTCGGTTGAAAAGCGTATGGGGGCTATCCGAAAAAATGGACCTATATTTATAATTTTTTTGTGGAGAAATTTGGTACCAATTAAGAACTCAAAATACTAAATTACAGCCAAGTCGGTAGAAAAATACGATCAAGACCCATAAAATACTGAAAATTAGGAGGTACCGTTATATGGGTGCTACCAGAAAAAGTGGACCTATATTTATAATTTTTTGTGGAGACATTTAGTACCCAATAAGAACTCAATGTACCAAATTTCAGCGTATTCGGTTGAAAAAACGTGCTCAAGAACCCCAAAATACCGAATTTTGGGGGGTACTGTTATATGGGAGCTATGCCTAAACGTGGACCGATATATCCCATCTTCGAACTTGACCTGCCTGCAGACAACAGACGACTCTATGCAAAATTTCAGCTCCCAATCTCAATTCCTTCAGAAGATAGCGTGATTACAACAGACGGACGGACATGGCTAGATCGTCTTAGAATTTTACCCTGATAAAGAATATATATATATATATATATATATACTTTATATGGTCGGAAATTAATATTTCGATGAGTTACAAACGGAGTGACAAAATTAATATACCCTCCATACTATGCTGAAGGGTATAAAAATATCCATAACTTTTTTTCGTAACGTCAAACTTTGTCTCTATTTCAATTCATGCTCTAGGTGAGTCAGTAGTCACAGCAGGTGATTGTGGTACTACTGTGACTTACTGTCTGAATTAATTTGTTACTTCGATTAGCATTTTCTCAACTAAACATTTCTCTACTCAGTAGGGAAATATTAAAAACACAGGAGGAGACCTCAATCCCAAATCATGATGAGTAATTGATTTCGAAATGACGAAAGACGGATGTCGTTTCTAATTAGAAAATAATGGAAAGGTAACCATATGGAGAGGTATGACTGAAAAGTTAATTTTGAAAGAAAATGAGATTAAGAATATTTCCATATCGTTTAAACATTGAAATCAACATGTGGATGCGGATTAAATATTCACAGCAGGGGGAATAAAATCAGTTGGATTGATGGGTTGAGAAAATTAATTTGCTTTTGTTTATCTAAAACAGGGAAATTTAAGTGTTGGAGATCTTATAGTGGGGTGAAGGGCATGGGTAATTTAAATTGAACATATATTCCTGGTCACAGAGTATTCGTAGATAGAATAGGATTCAAAAAAAAAAAAAAAAAAAACAGTAAGGAAAGTAGTAACGTCGGACTGGGCCGACTATATGATACCCTTCACCACTTTGGGGATATTCTACATATGTAACTTTACAGATGTTAACTTTTCGAAGGAACATTGATTTCATACTTTTTAAATAGACGTTAATATCAATCAAGCACCCATTGATTATTTGGTTTACAATCAACATGAATTTATACTAATTTCAGTACGTTTTGCCAATCGGCCTAGCTATGGGTCTTTAGTACACCACTTACTTAAAATCGGACGAAAGTATATATAGGAGCTATATGCAAATCTGAACCAATTTCAAGACACACATAAGGTTATAGTAACTTCAGTACATTGTACAAAATCGTGTGCGTGTCGGCCAATCTTTGGTTCTTTAGTGCACAATTTACATTAAATCAGACGAAAATATATACGGGAGCTATATCTAAATCTGAACCGATTTTCGCGAAACTTTGCACACATTATTCTAGGCTTAATTCAGTACGCTGTGCCAAATTTCATGCAAATCGAATGATATATTGGGCCTTCGGTGCACCATTTACATAACTATATATGGGACCTATATCTAAATCTGAACCGATTTCCTCGAAACTTGGCACACGTCATTCTGCGCCTAATTCAGTACTCTGTGCCAAATTGCATGCAAATCGAATGATATATTGGGTCTTTGGTACACCACTTACCTTAAATCGGATGAAAATATATATGGGAGCTATATCTAAATCTGAACCGATTTTCTCGAAACTTGGCACACATCATTCTGGACCTAATTCAGTACTCTGTGCCAAATTGCATGCAAATCGAAATGGTGCCCATTTACCTTAAATCGGACGAAACTATATATGGGAGCTATATCTAAATCTGAACCGATTTTTCCCAATTTCAATAGGGTTTGTCCTTGGGCCAAATAAGTGACTTGTGCCAAATTTCATCCAAATCGGATTATAAATTCGACCTGTACTTTGTTTACAATTTAACATCTACAGACGGACAGACGGACGGACATTCATAAATCGACTCAGAAAGTGATTCTATGCATATTCTCAAAAGGAACCATGTGTCTATCTCGTGTCATTTTGCCTGTGACAAACATATGCACAAAGACATAATACCCTGTACCACAGTGTGGTGAAGGGTATAAAAAAACCAGTGAGCGGAGCAGTATAGTCGGACGAGGCCGACCATATGATACCCTACACAACTACCGCGGAACTCTAACTTTCTGGCCTATAGATCGCCTCGAAAAAAACACACACAAAAAAATTAAGTTTTCGGCCCACTTCATCCCAAAATTATTATCTGATCATCATCGAAAATGACAGGCGTTGTCTTTGACCATAACTGGGTCCTCATGGAAAATTTCAAAAAAGTTCAGCGCTATACTTCCGCAATCCAGTGTGGTAATGGGTTGCTAAATAATATCGGAATACATAAGTACCTGCAAATATTTAAGTGGAACCCACATACGAGTACATACGACAATATAAGTGGTATTAATTTAAAGGTCAACCACTCCTCTTGGATATACTATCAACTTCTCGGGTCTATGTCCTTCAGGAGTAAATATATTCCCTATAGAATACTCATTTGTCATTTTTCACACAAAAGTCAGAGTCCATTTGACGCGCTAAATATTGACCGATCTTTATCAAAACAGGCATGCTTATTCTTTGGGCCGGTCCCCTTCTCCATGTAAAATTTCCTAATGTTCGGGACATAATTGAGGCCTCTGGAGCGACCAGAAAAACCGACAAAAATTAAGTATTTGGTCCATTTCATCCCCTAAATATTAACCGATCTTTATCAAAAACAATAGGGGTCTTCATTGGGCAGAACCCATCCTACATGCAACATTTCGTGAAGATTGGTCCATAACTGTGGCCTGTATCGTGTTAACAAATTATAATGGACAGACGGACGGACACACATGTCTAGATCGACTCAGCTAGTCGAGATATGACGATCGGTATACTTAAAGGTGGGCCTAGGACCAATATCTCGCGGCGTTACAAACTCTTGAGGCTGACAACATAGTTGTGTAGGGTATAAATAGCAGGTGCTCTTCATAAAATTAATTTCAGTTTATATCCCTGCAGAAAATTTACTGATTGTGTATTTTTTTAACGATTACTGGACTAAATATTAAATCTTTACCTTTTCATTCATTTTTTATCTTCCCTTTCCTTATAAATCTGAATTTCCGTACTTCCCTAAACATGTTTCAGAGTATTTACATTTGACAAACATGTTGTTCTACTTTTTATTGGTTTGACAAACATATCCATATACTTGTCCATATGGAACATCTGCCGAAAGACATTTCCATAACAAACAGAAAAAAATTGAATAAACACATTTTGAAGAAAGAAGTTTACAACTTGGACAAATGTGTTACACACACACACACTTTACATGTTTGTCATTCCGGTCTGAAAGATAAATTCCCATTGGAAAATTCAATGACGAAACACAACAACAGCTACTGATTCCAGTAGTAAAATAAAAAAATCGAAAGACAGAGAAAAAATGCAATTTAAAATTCAATATGTCGATATTTGTCCACAGCAGAACAACGTATGTATGTGGAATATAAATTGTATAAATTCATATCATTCATCCACGGACACAATTGGGCGCCATATAAAATGTTTCGAATGTCAGTCAGTCAGTAAGTCAGCCAACCAAACAAATATCGTTAGCATCCGTCAGATTACAAACAAAATTTGTTTTGGCAAAGGTTTGAAAAACAAACAAACGAACACAGATTGAAATGTTGAATGTCAATAGATTTGAAAACTATTTGTGTAGCAAGAAAAATAAATAAAAAAGAGCAAAAGCTATTTTAGGAATTCCAATGGCATTTTAAAAATGCAACAACAATAAAATTTAAACAAGTAAATTTGCCATTGATGATATCGTTACGGTCATATTTAAATAATATAGAATTTGGTGTATGGGAGCGTATGACTGCTGACGATATGTATACGCCCCATGGTATTGGTTTCAGTAATTAAAGGCCTGATAAAATACTTTGGATAAATTTACATTTTTTTACAAGTTCTCTGATAAAATATTTTAAGACTGAAAATATTTAAGACCAAGAAATAATATTTTAATGTATATGCAACCAACATTTACCAAAAAGTTTAGATAAATATTAAATATTTGTAGCATTAAATAACTTTGTATAAAACATTGGCATACTCCAGAATAGATTGAAATTAAAAATAAATATTTCCATTTTCATATGTCATTGATAAGTATTTCTTGCGAATTTTTCTTATTCCGAAATCTTAATCTATTTATAATTTAAAATTAATTCATTGACACCATGAGAAATATAGATTACATTTAACTTTTTTAGAAGATTTCTTAAATTATTAATCATTTAATTCTATTGATAGTCAGCCACTCATTGGATTTATTTAAATTCATTTTAATATTGAAGTAATTATATTAAAAATTCAGCCACCACTACTTGCTATTACCTTAAGTGTAGATTATTTTTCATCAACATTCTAAGAACTGGAAACAGAAATGTTTAATAAACTCAGCATTAACGTGAAGGGTGACGTATACGTAATGACACTAGTTATACGTCATGAGGAACTGGAAACAAAAATCTTAAAACAGAGGTGAATTAAAGATTTTTTTAAATGACCATTCGGGAGTGGATTTATTAAAGAATATTTTTCAAGGGCCAACTGAGGCGTGGATTTATTAAAGAATATTTTTCAAGGTCCAACTGAGGCTTGGATTTATTAAAGAATATTTTTCAAGGGCCAACTGAGGCGTGGATTTATTAAAGAATATTTTTCAAGGGCCAACTGAGGCGTGGATTTATTAAAGAATATTTTTCATAAGGTCCTAACAGGCGTGGATTTATTAAAGAATATTTTTTCTAAGGTCCTAACAGGCGTGGATATATTAAAGAATTTTTTTTCTAAGGTCCTAACAGGCGTGGATTTATTAAAGAATATTTTTCTAAGACCAAAACAGGCGTGGATTTATTTTTTTCTAAGACCAAAACAGGCGTGGATTTATTAAAGAATTTTTTTTCTAAGGTCCTAACAGGCGTGGATTTATTAAAGAATATTTTTCTAAGACCAAAACAGGCGTGGATTTATTTTTTTCTAAGACCAAAACAGGCGTGGATTTATTTTTTTCTAAGACCAAAACAGGCGTGGATTTATTAAAGAATATTTTTTCTAAGGTCCTAACAGGCGTGGATTTATTAAAGAATATTTTTCTAAGACCAAAACAGGCGTGGATTTATTTTTTCTACGACCGAAACAGACGGGGATTTATTAAAGAATATTTTTTCTAAGGTCCTAACAGGAGTGGATATATTAAAGAATTTTTTTTTCTAAGGTCCTAACAGGCGTGGATTTATTAAAGAATATTTTTCTAAGGACAAACAAGGCGTGGATTTATTAAAGAATATTTTTTCTAAGGACAAACCAGGATTTATTAAAAAATAACTTTTCTAAGGACAAACCAGGATTTATTAAAAAATATTTTTCTAAGAACCGACAAGGCGTGGATTTATTAAATAAATTTTCTAAGAACCGGCAAGGCGTGGATTTATTAAAAGAACTTTTCTAAGAACCGTCAAGGCGTGGATTTATTAAAAAAAATTTTCTAAGATCTACCAGGGTTTATTAAGGATTTTTTCTAAGGTCTTTAAAGGCGTGGATTTATTAAAAAAAATTTTCTAAGACCCTACCAGGGTTTATTAAGGATTTTTTTCTAAGGTCTTCAAAGGCGTGGATTTATTAAAAAAAATTTTCTAAGACCCTACCAGGGTTTATTAAGGATTTTTTTCTAAGGTCTTCAAAGGCGTGGATTTATTAAAAAAAATTTTCTAAGACCCTACCAGGGTTTATTAAGGATTTTTTTCTAAGGTCTTCAAAGGCGTGGATTTATTAAAAAAAATTTTCTAAGACCCTACCAGGGTTTATTAAGGATTTTTTTCTAAGGTCTTCAAAGGCGTGGATTTATTAAAGATTATTTTTTATAAGGACCATTAAGGCGTGGATTTAGTAATTTTTTTCAGGACAAACCAGGCGTGGATTTATTAAAAAATATTTTTCCATGGAACATCAAGGCGTAGATTTATTAAAACTTTCCTCTTTTTGGATTATGCTATTGAATACGAAGTTCCAACGAAATAATTGAGTTTCATTGTAACAAGAAAAAAGAAGCAACATTATTTTTATGCAGACAGCTGCATTCAAGGCTAGTTGTATTAACCCTGAAATATATTTAAATATTTTATGTTAATTTTCTGTTGTATTTTTATACCCTCCACCATAGTAAGGAGGGTATATTAATTTTGTTTTACCGTTTGTAACTCGTCGAAATATTCATTTCCGATCCTATAAAGTATATATATTCTTGATCAGGGTAAAATTCTAAGAAGACCTAGCCATGTCCGTCCGTGCTAAAATTTTGCATAGGTTTGTCTTTTGTCTGCAGGTAGGTTATAGCTCCCATATAAAGGTACCCCCTATAAAGTATATATATTCTTGATCATGGTAAAATTCTAAGAAGATCTAGCCATGTCCGTCCGTGCTAAAATTTTGCATAGGTTTGTCTTTTGTCTGCAGGTAGGTTATAGCTCCCATATAAGGGTACCCCCCCAATTTTCCCTATTTTGGGGTTCTTGA
The DNA here is from genome assembly GCF_032173495.1 of Musca vetustissima. Classification (NCBI taxonomy): domain Eukaryota; kingdom Metazoa; phylum Arthropoda; class Insecta; order Diptera; family Muscidae; genus Musca; species Musca vetustissima. Next base: position 73,869 of record NW_026875353.1, read on the forward strand.
GCGCATTTTTAAACCTAATTTGCTGAAGTTTGCTACATTGGTTTGTTATTGGGTACTCCTGGTAGCCCCCATATAACGGTACCTCCTAATTTTCAGTATTTTGGGGGTTTTTATCGTATTTTTCCACCGAATTGGCTGTAATTTAGTATTTTGAGTTCCTAATAGGTACCACAAATAAATTATAAATATAGGTCCATTTTTTCGGATATCCCCCATATAATGGTACCCCCCCAATTTTCGGTATTTTGGGGTTCATGAGCGCGCTTTTCAATCGAATTCGCTGCAATTTAGTATTTTGCAGTCGTATATGGTAACAAATCACCCTACCAAAAATGTTCAATATTCGCCCCCTTTTTGGGGTCGTCCCCATATAACCTCCTTTTTATACCCTACACAACTATGTTGTCAGGGTATTATAGCTTTGTGCAGCCCCAAGAGTTTGTAACGCCGCGAAATATTGGTCCTAGACCCACCTTTAAGTATACCAATCGTCATATCTCGACTAGCTGAGTCGATCTACACATGTGTGTCCGTCCGTCTGTCCACTATAATTTGTAAACACGATACAGACCACAGTTATGGGCCAATATTCACGAAATTTTGCATGTAGGAAGGGTTCGGCCCAATGAAGATCCCTATTGTTTTTGGTAAATATCGATTAATATTTAGGGGATGAAATGGACCAAATACTTAATTTTTGTTGGTTTTTCTGGTCGCTCCCGCAATTATGGCCCAAACATCTCGAATTTTTACATGGAGAAGGGGATTGGGCCAAAGAATAAGTATACCTGTTTTGATAAAGATTGGTCAATATTTAGCGGGTCAAATGGACCCGGATTTTGTGTGAAAAATTACAAAATTTGTATTTTACAGCGTATATATTTGCTCCTGAGGGACATAGAACCGAGAAGTGGATAGTATATCCCAGAGGAGTGGTTCACCTTTAAATGGATTCCCATTGTATTGTAGTATGTACTCGGATGTGGGAGTTACACGTAAATATTTACAGGTACTTACGTATTCAGATATTATTTAATACACCATAACCACACTAGGAGGCGGAAATATAACGCGGATCGCTTTGAAATGTCCCATGAGGTTCCAGTTATGGTCAAGGACAACGCCTATTATTTTCGGTAATGATCAGATAATAATTTTGGGATGAAGTGGACCGAAAACTTATTATTCGGAAAAAATGTCAGTGTAAGGAAGAGGTGCTGTTTACCTCTAATCGGGAAAGAGGGTGCAACTATCACGAAATATTACCCAGGCTCGGAATAACAATCCGCAAAAAGATAGAGTTCTTTGGTAGTTGTGTAGGGTATCGTATGGTCGGGCCGTCCGACTATACTACTCCGCTCACTGGTTTATATTAAAATATTTATATGATTTGTTCCGTGTTTGGATTTGATTCTAAGACTCTATTGTAATCATTTCATCTGCGGAAGATAGAAAAAAAAGACTAGAACATAAGGTTCGATAATTAACCTTATATATATTCATATATATGAACTGTAACACGCATATAGCCCTAGCCCCTGTATGGGTGGTACCAGAAGGAGTGGACCGATATTCCCCATGTTCGAACTTAAAATAAATTTGGAAGAAATAATAAGATGGGCAAAGTTTGGATGAAATAAATTTTTTTTTTTAAACAAATTTGGTCCGAAGAAGCATGGGGTCAAGGATCAATATTTATAACCATAATCGTTTGTAGAAATGTCGGTATAGGTACACTTTTTGGTATGTTCCCTATATTTTTTATTTCAACTACCTGTCAGTATATCTATGGTGGAGGGTATCCAAAGTACGGCCTGGCCGAACTTAACGCTTTTTCACTTGTTTATCTTTGATCGTTTCTTTTTTTTAATTTCAGTGTAAAAATAATGAATAAAATTTTACCCTGGGTCATTTACCCATAAGAGAGAGTCTGTTTTATATTTTATGCATCGCCGAATTTTTATTTCCATTTGTTTTCAAATAAAATATAAATTCAAAAATTCTTTCGAAAGGATTTAAAATGTAATGGAGAAGGTGAATGTTTTGCAAGATTCCTTGTAATGCAATGGTGGGCGTATACTTTATGACAGTAGTAGTATTGGAGTACATGAAAATACCTATGGGAGTTCTATGTCGTCTAAAATTGCAGGGGATTTGTCGCATTTGCAGTGCAGTCAATTAACCAGGATTGTGGTTATTCTAAATTCCATAGTTTTTCAAATATATTTGCAGAATATATTGCATTAAAAACTCTGCGGCGTGAGTTTATTAAAAATTATTTTCCTAATGAAAATCAAAGCTTGTATTTAAAAATATATATTTCTAAGGACCATCAAGGCGTGGACTTATTAAAAAATATATTTTCTAAGGACCATCAAGGCATGGACTTATTAAAAAATATTTTCTTAAAGGCCCATCAAGACGTTAATATATTTAAACATATTTTTTCGAAGGACCATCAAGGCATGCATTTAATAAGACTTTCTCTTCTTGGTTAAAGACAATAGAGTGGGGGGTTTTCAAAGATTTTTTTAAGTATTTATTTTCAAGTACAATATGAGTTTATTTCTTTAAAGAATATTTTTTCAGGTAACATCAGGGCGAAGATATAAAAGAAATTTCAAATACCCAAAGTTCGTGTATTTTTAAAGAATATTTTTGCAAGTACCATCAGAAAATGTGGATTTTCTGAAGATATAGTTTTTTTCAAAATCATATACAGCCTCGATGTTTTAAAATATTTTCTCAGGTACTAACAGAACATCCATATTTCAATAGTCAGTAATCCGTATAATTTTTATAAACATTTATATTACATGAAGACGATTACTACATATGTGCGTATGAGTATTGTCAAGACGTATACGACCCAGGAGATCAGTTATGAAAACCGGGTAATATTTTAATATTACGAAATATTAAATATTATAAAATTTTAAATAGATTTGAACCAACTTATTTACTCTTCCGAGGATTTTTTTAATTCCACAAAATCATACACCAAACGAAAAATAAAATATAAAAATATGAAATTAATCAAATCTTTGATTTGTTCATCGTTAATTTATCCCTCAATTATACCATCAAATGTCCAACTAAAGTCCAACTTCCAAAGGACGTGAAACCATACTCTTCTTATGGCTAATCCCCATTTAGCTACTGAAACTGAAATTCTCCTGAAATAAATTAGCTTCGTTTGGACCGAAGCAGAAGAAGAAAAAGTTTCACATCATTTATACAGCTGCGTTCAAGGTCAGCAGCAGCATTGTATTAACCTTGTAATGCATTTGAATATTTTATGTTACTTTCTCCCTCTCTCTCTCTCTTGCTGTTGTTTTTTATTTTTTTCATAATTTCTGTTTTTCAACGAAAAAACAATGAATATAAATTTTATTTTCCTTGGGTCAATTCAAGCTAATTTCACCATTTTATGTCTGCATAATAATATTTTATGCATCGTCAAATTATATTTCAATTTGTGTTTTTTTTAGATGAAATATAAATTCTTAAAACTTTCTTATTTAAGAGAGAGAAAGTAATCTGTTTGAAAGGGGGTCTTTATAGTACAATGGTGGGCGTATACTTTATGACAACAGTTATACGCCCCGTGGGTGCAATATTGAAATTGTTTCAGGGAATGTAAGCAGAAAATGGAGGGTGTACATTCCTATAGAAGGCGGGGATTAAAAAAAACATTTAGTTTTCTATAAATAAAAAGATCTATTTTATAGCAAATTTTTCTTGTAGAATCTTTAACATTTCCTCTAATATTGTTTAAGTTTTTTACTTCCCCAAAATAGAGACATCATCCTCTCTAATAATTAAAATATAAAAATACTTCAGATAAAGTTGTCACTAACAAAGATGTTCACAATCTAAATAACCCTCAACTTGCTTCTAGTTTCGACTAATATGCTTTATCGAAACGTCTTGATTGTTTGGTCACGCAATCATGCCCCATTGTCAGTGGAAGAGGAAGCGAAATAAATTGTGTGACATGTGTGAGTGTGTGCGTGAGTGTAGGGGCATCTTCCGTAGCAATTTGTTATCAGCGAAGCATGTGACTTTCTTTTCTGAGATGGAGGATAAGTGAAGAAATAAAGCAACTTCTTACTACCAACCAACTTCTTACTACCAGCAGATGTTGAAGTTTCCAGAGCAACTAAATTATGAGTTGAGTTAAATGAAGATATTTGAATAATTTATTTCATGGTTCTTGAATAGAAATTCTTCAAAATATATATCTATTAGAACAAAATCAAATAACATTTCAAATTATTTTGAAACAAAATATAAATTTCAACATTTATACGCACTGGACTACCATATGGACATTTCTTGTATCGATACAAGTAAACGCCATGAGGACGAAGAAGTTCTCAATTTATAAATTTGGATTTTTCTTAGAACAGTTCTTCAAGGTCTTTCTCTTGTTTCAATGCATCCATAAAATAATTGATTTCAGGTAGTCCATAATGTCTACCAGCTTCAGGTCTTCTGTAAAGACTCGAAATTTTAGCCAGTCTATAAAGACTTCCGGCTTCAGCTGATAAACAAAAATAGCGGGAACTTTGACGGTCTATATCCCTTAAAAGCACTATAATATTCATTGGGTAGCTGGGATGAATAAATAAGCTGTCTTGTACATTCTGCGGGGTTTTGGAGGTGAGTTTCGGTGAAAATGGCCGAGTGCCTATGATCCGTAGATAGGCGAGGCGAAATTGGTGCCTATAAACAACTAACAACTTAGGCCTTAGGACACTTCCTCTTAAAAGTGACGTTCCTTACCTCACTGGGGAGTTACGCAAGATCGAGTTCATCATTGTTTCATGGTTTACGGTCAGGATATCGACGGTATTGGAACTATTTATACCTCTTAATCGACCACTGTCAGCTATTGAATATTTTGATCCTCCCAACGCCGAAAATCGCAAGCCTGGTGAGACAGACTGATCATCTCCTCAATCTATTCCAACCCACCTTTGGAATGATTCGCCATTGACAGACGATGATGACGCCATGGAAACAACGGTGGTCAACACAAAGGTGCCTGCGGTGACTCCTCCAACTTAAGGCGGATCATCAAATTTAGTGTGGATAATAAAACAAAACTCCATGAATGCACGCCGATGCAATGAAGGCAAAACAAAGAAGAATTCAAGGATCGGCACATTGAATTCTTCACCCACAATATGTGAATAAATCGATAAAACCGACGGCTCATGTTAACCCTCCAATGAAGGAGAAAACTGTGGGTAGTTCAAGTACAACTGGGAATTTATTTCAGTAATCTCTAATCGATAGGGAAATTCTAGTGGATCCCTGAATAACGACATATCGTTGAGATTTTCATTTCTTTATTTTTTTTTTTAATTGTTTACCTATCACTTCCAGTCTGGTGTATACGTGACGACAACACGTATACGCTCCGGGGTGCTGTACACTTCTCAGTTATTGGTGGTTTTTGTTGATAACATTTATATAGGCTCATATGTCCTTTAGCCGAAATAAAAATACTTCTTGGTTCCCTATCAAGTTTGCCTGTGTCTTCACCTGGTTTCAGAAAAATATAGAAAATTGTAAAATTATTTTGAAAAGGAATATAAATATAGAGTAACTTTTTGAAATGTCTTCTAAACTCGATTATTTCAAAAATACACATTCTGTATAAGCTATAATATTAATCTCTTCCTCTGGTCTCCTTCTTTATCCTATTCCTCTATTCAATTTTATATAAATTCAATGGACGCTTCACTTTCCAGTTAGATAAAAACCGCATTCAGCTCGTCTTTACATAGGCTAATTTGTCTCTAAGCTATTTTAGAAGGACTCCTGAAATGACTTCTAAACTATATTCTTTCAAAAATCCTTCCTTTTTCCTCTATTATATATTCTAGTTTTCAGGTACTCAGGATAAATACAACGGATTAAGCTTCTCGGAGTGACAGACCATCATTGTGCATAACCTAACCTACAACAGAGCACAGGAATTTATAGTGTGTTAAAACTTTTTCCTGAAACGAAATTTACATTATTTAATAAATCCGGTATAATGTATCCATACTATAGTAAATATTTAGGAAACTCCATTTATTTTTTTTTAGAAAGACAAATTTTGTTCTCTTCTTACATAAACTTATTCTGCTACATTTCGAACCATCCCATGTACCCATTTATTTACTCCCTTCAGTTGGCATGTAAAGACTTTTACGCCACTTACATTTACATATAGAGACTCTCTAGTCCTTGAAAATATATTTATAACAAGATTTGTTAAGCTCGATGTGATCAACAGAAAAACCCCTACTCAATATAGGTAGTCAAATACTTAAGGGGACCCCCCATTCCCTTAAGCTTTTTTATAGGTTATTTAACTAAAAAATGGTAGATTGAATATATATATATATATATATATGTCCCAAAGGCATTGCAAACTTTGCAGTTATTAATAAATTTTTCGTAGGAAAAACTAAACAATAATTGACATCAAATCAGATATATTTTTGTACAAGACAAATTTTGAACAACAACAACAACACTTAGAAATTAGTTTTTCATGTGCACGGCTCTTTCACGTTCACTGACATTTCACACACAGTTGCTGTTGGCCTTGACGTCAACGCCGATGATTTATAATGCTAGAAATATATCTGTTGCCATAAAAATAATAAAAAAAACTTGAAGTAAAAAAATCATGTCTTGTTTATTAGTTAAAAATAAAATACTTTGACACCAACTAGGACAACGGAAAACGGAAATGATCGAAAATAAAATTTGTGGAGAAATTGATTTAAGAAAACTACGATAAGTCTTATATGTGAAGCTGATAAATTATTCATTTTCCAGATGTTAAAAGATACGATAATTTGTTTTTATATCACCTTTAAAAAAAGCTGAACACATTGTTACATTTGCAGTATCAAAGAAACCATATGCATTCCATAATTTAAATGAGATAGGAGTGCGTATACGTATCTTCGAAACGTATACGACAATGTGGTCAACCATTTTTTAGGAATTTATTTTATTATCACGTTATTTCGATAACATGGGGTGATTTTACAGAATGAGATGGCATTTGTTGCCGTTAGAGAAGATTCTGATGACCTGAGAGTACTTACTGAGGAAATGGGCCGCCACTGTGTCCTATTCATTCTGTACCGTCTAGTCCACGTCTTAGAGAATCGAGGTATTCTAAACAGAAACGAACTCAAAATACACATAAACAGATAAGATCAGGAAGTTTATTTTTGTATATAAACAAAATTTAAGGCACAATGGATCTATAGAGAAATGCTAAAGATCCAGCCAGATAAGCAGAAAGGCTAGTTAGTCTATATAGAAAAGCTGAAGAACGAGTAAATCTTTATATATGGCCTGAAGAGCCAGAGATTTTCCATATATTGACGCACTGAAGGCCAGAAGGTCTACATATATTGTCGAACGCGGGGGCCAGTGATTCTCTATACATTGATTCGTCGGCTTTATATAGACGAGCTAAATAGTCAGTGAGTCTATATAAATAGCCGGGTTGGAGTGCCAGTGAGAAGCTGGAAATACAAGGGAGACTATAAAAACGTGAGCTAAGTGCTTGAAACCCATACACACAAGGAGAAAACGCATTCATTACATAATGCAAATAAAAATGGGAGTGCGTATACGTATCGTCAAAACGTATACGACAAGGTGGCCAACTATTTTAAATAATTTATTTCATTAGCACATTATTTCGATAAAATGGGGGTGACTTCACAGAAAGTGAGGGTCTTTGTTTTCATAAGAAAAGAGCCTGACGGCCTGAGAGTACTTACTGAGGATTGATACTGTGATTTTAAATAGAAACGAACTGAACAGACAAGATATATATTGACACGCTAAAGGAACAGTCGGTGTCTTTATATAGACGAACTGAAAGGTCAGTGAGTTTCCATATTTTGATGAGCTGAAGGGCCACTGAATCAGGATAAATATTCAAGCTGAAGGGGCAGTGAATCTATATAAATAGACGATATAACTAGACGAGTTGCAGTACCAAAGAGATGTTGAAAATACAAGGGAGAATATGAAAGCATGAGCTAAGTGCTAGAAGCGCATAAATGCGACCAAAAAACGCATATATTCCATAATGCAAATGATAAAAAGAGAGCGTATACGTATCGCCAAAACGTATACGACAAGAGGGCCAACTATATTTGAGAATTTATTTCATTGGCACATTACTGGGTTGATTTCACGGAAGGTAAATGTGGGAGTATGGTCAAAGTGTCCTATAGAATCGAGGGATTCATGTGTCTTCATGAACCATCTCAGGAAACCATAACATATGTATGGAAGCCATTGTTGGTATATAAATAAACCTGCGGGTCAGTAAGTCATTATAGATTAGCTAAACGAACAGTGAGATTAACGAGCTTAGAGTTCAGCAAGTTTTTTTTATGTTGACGAGCTGAAAGGCTACCGAGTAGCTATATATTGAGCAGATGAAGGGTCAGTGCGAGTCTATATATTGACCTTTTATTCAGAAAGGGGGAAAAACCTAAGGGAAACTCGTTAAAAGGTTTAGAAGCCCTTACTGACGAACAGAAGTGCCAGGGAACTTTTATACAAACAATTGACAAGCTGAAGAGCCAGTGATCTCTACATATGCATATATGAAGAAGTTCCAGCAAGTCTATATATATATATATATATATATTTTATATAGATGAGCTAAAGGGCCAGAGGGCTGAAAAAACAAGTGAAACTTTACAAAAATGAGGTAAGGGCCAGGGAAACTTCATAAAAAGGCTAGATGCTCACACAGAAAGTTCAGAGAACTTTTATATTAACAAACTGAGGGAAACGAGCCGAGATGGAGGTCTACGGGCTAAGAGATTATCCTTTTTGTTGTATACACAATATTATAAAGAACCAGAGAGTTTTATGCAGGCCTGGCTGTAGGAGTCTGCCATTCTTTTTTAAATACATTTATATCTCATCCATTATCGACCGCTATATAAGGGAAACTCCATAAAAACACTAGAAGCCCATAGAGTTTAGTAGCAGGACCAGAGAGCTTTTATATTAATAAGCTGATGGAACTGAGTCGATATGGAGGTTTACGGGCTATGAGAATCAGGGTGGTTTATGGAGGCCTGTAGGTAGGAGTCCGTCCTCTTTTTATTATATTTATATCTCGTACATAATCGACCGCTAGGCCAGGGAAACTTCATAAAAAGACTGGAAGTCCATAGAGATTAGTGGCAGGGCCAGATAGCTTTTATATTATCAAGCTGAGGAAAACGATTCGAGATTGAGATCTAACTGAAAAGATCATAAAGAATCAGGGAGGGTTATGAAGGTCTGAAGGCAAGCTCCATAAAAAGCCTGGAAACCGATAGAGATTAGTAGCAAGGCCAGAGAGCTTTAATGTTAACAAGCTGAGGGAAACGAGCCGAGATGGAGGTATACGGGCTATGAGACTATAATTTCGTTTTATATTCTTACTTAGCTGGCTTGTGACATAACTTTCGTTCCATAAGTAGAGTTTAAAAAAGATTTCTATGCGCGTCGGTCTTTTGTGCAGTTTTTCCAATTTGAAAGACCATATACGGCAATGTTATCTTCAACTTGACCTTTCAATCTTATTAGTGGCCTCCCCCTTCTGCGTGAACCATCAGCTGGTTCTCTTTTGTATGCCTTCTCGGCTGGGGCATCTTCATCCATTCTCACAACATGACCTAGCCAACGTAGTCGCTGCGGCTCCATACGTCTAACAATGACGATGTCCGAGAATAGCTGGTACAACTCATGGTTCATTCGACGGCGTTATTCACCATCAACGCAAATCGGCCCATAGATATTTCGGAGAATTTTTCTCTCAAACACTCCAAGAGCTGCCTCATCTGCTTGCGCAAGTACCAATGCTTCAGATTCTTATAATTACACAGGTAGTATCAACGTCGTGTAGGGTGTGAGTTTGGTCTGGGAGGGAGGTGGCCTTGCTTTTGAGTTGTTTGCTTATGGCGGTACCAAGGTATATAAAATATTTGACTACCTCGAAGGTGTAGTTCTCAAGTACCACAGTTGGTCCAAGTCTACTGCACGTTGATACCATCAGCTTGGTCTTCTCGCCGTTAATTGTCAGATCCACTTTGGCAGACTCCTTCTCAATTTCTTCAAAGGTGACTGTTACCGCTCTCAGTGTTCGACATATTATGACGATGTCATCGGCGTAGGCGAGTAACATGTATTCTTTGGTGTACAGAAGCCGCATTAGTATGGTCCAATAATGTCATTAACCATTGGCTTCAGTCGTCCACACAGTACGCTGGATAGCACTTTATATGCGATGGGAAGGAGACTTATTCCTGTATAGTTGGCACATATCGTCTTATCTCCTTTATTGTGCACGGGACACAGGATGCTGAGGTTCCAACCATTGGGCATGCATTCTTCTAGCCAAATTGTACTAATCAGCTGGTGCATGCTCCAGCATCTGACCACCAGTCTTGAATAGTTCAGCTTGTAACCCATCGGCACCTGCTGCTTTATTCAGCCGATTGATTGCTATTCTCACTTCATATTGCCAAGGTGTTATACACTCTATACAGTCATCTATTATTGGTTCTGGTGTATCCTCTTCACCGCTACTATTTGATACCAGAAGATTTTCAGAATGCTCCTTCCAGATCCTCAGCACGCTGTCTGTATCTATATCACCTGGTTTCCTTTTTCATTTCTACAAGACGGTGTGCCGGCGCAAAAGCCTTCGGTTTGGCGTTTACTCGTTGGTAAAATTTCCGGACTTCATTCTGGCTCCTGTACATCTCTATTTGCTCACGCTCACGTTTTTCTTGTTTTTTCTGAAAATACGTTTCTTCTCTCTCCTTTTCTTCCGATAGTTCTCCATCGCATTACGTGTTACTACTGTCCGCAGGGTTGCCCTATACGTTGCGTTTTTCATATCAGTAGCATTACGACACTCCAGAATTTGATTTCTTGAAGTGTTGCTTTTGCTGCATTTTGTAGGGAGTGGGCTTTTGCTATCTGTTGTGTTTGCAGCTTTTCGACGTCAAATGGTCCGAATCGATATTCGCTCCCCGGATCGATCGGACGTCTAAAACACTGGATGAATGCCTTCCGTCTATCACAACATGATCGATTTGATTTCTCGTTGTTCAATCGGGAGAAATCCAAGTGGCCTTGTGTATATCGAGATGCTTGAATCTGGTGCTACTAAATACCATGTTTTTTGCTGCCGAGAAGTCAATCAACCTCATGCCGTTGTCGGATGTTTCTTCATGAAGGCTGAATTTTCCGACGGTGGGGCCAAAGATGTTTTCCCTTCCGATTTTTGCATTAAAATCTCCTAGCAGAATTTTAATTTCATGGCCAGGGCAACGGTCATATGCTGTTTCTAGGCGCCCGTAAAATATGTCTTTGGTCTGTTCATCTTTATCTTCGGTCGGAGCATGGGCGCAAATGAGACTGTTGTAGAAGAATTTCGCTTTTATACGGATTATAGCAATTCGCTCATCTACTGGAGTTAATCGGGAGACGTTTCGTTTTATATACAAGATCATAAGGAATCAGGGGGGTTTAGGGAGACGTGAAGGCAGGTGTCTGTCCATTTTTAATATTTTTTACATATTTATACCTCATCCATAATCGACTGTGATACCTTAATTTGACATGTGCGTACAAAGTTCATTAGGTTGTATATGTTCTGGCGGCGATTACACGCCATGGTGTACTCTCAAAATTTCTTCACAATTTGTTCGTTTTTTTATCTGTAAAATATACAAAATTATTAGTAATCTTTAATTTTTTTAATAAATTTCACTGTTCTCTCTTCAAAGCTCATTAGGTTGTATACGTGTTGGCGGCGATTATACACCATGGTGTACTCTCAAATTTTCTTTACAAATTGTTCGTATTTTTGTTCGCAAATTATAAAAATTATATATATTTATATTTAATGTTATTACTACCTTTCTTAATGCTCTTTAAATAATAGAAATACAATTTTACACGTGTAGTTTTCCGACACAAAAGAACCATTCAACTAATTAAATCTACAGACAGTATAACATTTCTTTTTTCAATTTCCGTTTTGATATTTGTCATCATAAATATTTCATTGATGTTCGAAGTTTATTTTTAGTGTGCACCCACCTCCCCCTAGCAGAAAGAAAGCCAAAAAACAATTGTCTCCCTGACACGTTTTCATCAAATTCGATTTTCTTCATTTGGGTGAAAAAAACGACGATTATAAAGCATAAGAAGTTTGACGTCATTGACTCGGGGGAAAATGAATGAGTGAATACGTGAAATTCGTGGGAATGAATGTTAGTTGAATTGAAATGGGGGAACAATTCTGGGTAAAACTGATGTTATGCTCTCAGGTTAAATGTTGCCATTTATGTTATTTCATATTTTATTTTATTAATGTCTGTCTCTCTGTGTGGGTGTCTTGTGTGTTAATGTCAAAAATTAACTTCTTGGAAAATGAAGTCTTATTCTTGTGTGTGTGTTCGTCACAGCACAATGACATTGACACTGATAACGGTTGGATGGACTTCAAGTGGGAATTTTTGCAATTTTTCATTTTGTAAAACATTTCATATAAATAATAAATATTTCAAAATTCTCAAAGTGCCATGAAGAGTTGTTCGTGTCTGACATCAACTAATTATTTATTTTGATGGAAAGTGAACAAAAATGTTTAAAGTTTGGTGTAGGATATTAAATCAGAGCGCTTTGTTTTTAATAGAAAATTTTCATGAAACTGTAGTCATTGACCAGGTTCGATTTATTTTCATAGGCTAATTAATATTCAGCTACGTAATATGCTTTTATGAGAAGTCCATGAGTACGTATGAGTACTGTCAGTAGTTATACGACACAGTGATCGCTATGGAACATTAATGTGTATGTGTATTGCCAGAACGTATACGACATGGTATTGTAAGTACAAAAAATCAGTTATACAAAAAAGTTGTATATCAAGTAAGGATCCTATTTTTATCTAGGCGAACTTCTTGTAAACAACCTGAATAGCTATTCGGAAGGGAATAGTAAAAGAAAAAATTTATAAACTAGTAATTTAAATGTGTTTGAGAATGCGAATAAAATATAAGCATGTATACCTACTTTCAACCGGTCGATCTCGTTATATAGACGAAATTATGGGTCGGTGAGTGCCTATAATTTGAAGAGCCAGTGAATATGTATAAATATACGAGCTAAAGGGCTAGTTAGTCGATATGACAAGAGGAGGTGGAGTGCCAGCGATAAGCTGAGAATACAAGGGAGACTATGAAAACGTGAGGTAAGTGCTAGAAACCCATACATAGAAGCAGAAAACACTTCCAGTTCATAATGCAAATGAAATAGGAGTGCGAATACGTATTGTCGAAACGTATACGCCAAGGTGGTCAACTATTTTCATTTATTTGTTTCCATAATGCAAATGACTAGGAATGATTTTACAGAAAGAGAAAAAACTGATGTTTGAGGAAAACAAACCAAAACACTTATATAGACAAATTCAAAAATCCAATGAGACCATATAGACAAGCTGAGGGCTCAGTGAGCCAATGTACAGACGAGCTGAAGAAGGACTGCGTATCTTTATAAATCACATGATGATCTGAGAGGTTTGAAAGACGTGAACATGAGCATTGAGGAACTGAAGCCATAAATGTTTATAGATGATGGGTCTACACAGAAATGCTGAAGATCCAGCCAGATAAGCTGAAAAGCTATCTATTTAAACGTATTGAAGAACAAGATGTTTTCCATATATTAGAAATCTGAGGGCCAGAAGTTTTCTATATGTTGACGAGCATAGGGGCCAGTGAATCTCTAAATATTAACACGCTGGAGGGCCGGTTGGTGCCTTTATATATACGTGCTGAAAGATCAGTGAGTCTCTATATTTTGAAGGGCTAGTTAGTCGATATGACTAGAGGAGTTGGAGAGCCAGCGAGAAGCTGATAATACAAGCCAGACCATACAAACGGGAGCGGGAGTGCTAGAAACCCATACATACAAGCAGAAAACACATCCAGTCCATAATGCAAATGAAATAGGAGTGCGTATACGTATTGTCGAAACGTATAGGACTAGGTGGTTAACTATTTTTATACCCTTCACCACTCTGTGATATAGGGTATTATGTCTTTCTGCATATGTTTGTAATAGGCAAAAGGAAAAGAGATAGGCAATGGTTTATTTGGTTGTTTGGTGGTAAACGAATATGCAACGATATCACTTGTGTGAGTTATGCATGTCTGTCCGACTGACAGATTGATACTCCTTGATGCTTAAAGGAGGCAGTGTTGATTACTGGTAAACAAAGTAACAAGGTTGCAATAAACCGTTATACATTTGAATTGGATGAAATTTATACAAATCTAAATTAAACAATGTCTTTGTGCATATTTTTGTAACAGGCAAAAGGAAACGAGATGGGTACATGGTGCCTTTTGAAATTGGGTAAAATCGGTTCAGATTTAGATATAGCTCCCATATATATTCCATATATATCCCATATATATATATATATATATATATATCCTCCGATTTAATGTAAACGGTCCCTATATATATTTCGATTTTCACGAAATTCGGTACAACGTAATGAATTAGCTCTAGAATGATGTGTACAAAGTTTCGTGAAAATCGGTTCAGATTTGGATATAGCTCCCATATATATATAGCTACCGTCAAAATTATTATTAAATTCGATTATACACTAATTCAAGAATGTCTCTACAAAATTTCAAGTGAATATCTCAAGAACTCTTGAAGATATAGCCGATTTATTGTGTCAGCATCAAGTGACAGCTAAAGGGTTTCTCAAACTTTAAACGCGTTTTTATATGGCGGGCACGATAACTCAAAAACTAATAACCCAATCGATTTCAAATTTTTACACGTTTCTCTGTGAGTGTATAGCTATCGTATGAACTAGGATAAAGCCAATCGGTGAAGATCTTCCTTATTTTTTATCTTGGGTTTTCGTAAAAAATCGGCGATTTTTCAAAAATATTTTTTCAAAGGTCCGCCATTTTGTTTATTTTAGAGCGAAGTCAATGATCCTAGTTCATACGAGAGCCAGACATGTACTCTTTCTAACACCGTTGAAATTTTCGGATTCCGATGATCCAGTGAGGAGTTATCATGCCCGCCATCAAAAATAAGGGCTATTCTTTAAATACAAAAAACAACAACAAAGCAACAACAACAATTTTTTTGTAAATTATTTGTCTTCTTTTTTAAATCTTCAAATATATATGTGCAAAGTTACAAACCTTAACAAGCATTGGTATTGATTTGCCAGCCCATTGAAAATCTTGAAAAATTAAAACCGAGAATGGGTGGGGTTCCCTTAAGGTAAATGGTGTACCAAAGTCTCTATATATACTTCGATTTGCACGAAATTTGGCATAGCGTACTGAATTAAGTCTAGAACGATGTTGAGATATAGATATAGCTCTCATATATATATATATTCGTCCGATTTTAGGTAATTAGTGCACCAATGTCCCTTTATATCCTTCGATTTGCACGAAATTTGGCATAGCGTCATACCAGTCATCATTCTAGGCTCAATTCAGTAGCCTAGAATGATGACGGGTGAGTTTCGGGAAAATCGTTTTAGATTTCGACATATCTCCCATATATATTTTCGTCCGATTTTATGTAAATGGTTCACCAAGGTCCCTATATATATCCTTCGATTTGCACAAAATTTGGCATAGCGTACTGAATTAACTCTAGAGAGATGTGTGTTATTTTTCGTGAAAATCGGTTCAGATTTAGATATAGCTCCCACATATAGTTTATATTTTTAACAACGCGGTGTACCGAAAAGCGTGTATTAATTTTGCTATAAATCGTTTTCCATATATTTTCCCCATGTTACGCAGGCGGCTCGAAATCTGCTCGAATGAAATTAAAGTTAGGATAAGTAGGAGAAAGAGGGAACATAGACATGCAAATGTTAGGATACATATGTACAATATACCCAAAGTGGTGAAGGGTATCATATAATCGGCCCAGTCCGACTTTACTACTTTCCTTATTGGTTTTCTATATAGTCCTCTTAAGATAAGATATATTTTTGTTGAATGTTAGTATTCTAAAATTTATAATAATAACGTTACCGATATTTATAATTTTTGGTAGGGGTGGTGTAACACAATCAACGTTTTCTTATATCCACAAAGTTCTCAATTTATAGACTTATCCTACGTATCGCATCTACCATGCCGTATAAGTGGCGACAATACTTATACGCTCCTAGGGACTATGCATATATAGTGTAGGATTTTACACTTACAGTTTTCAAATAAAATAATTCTAAAAAATTACTAAAATGCCGAATATTTGGGACACCGTTACATAGGGGCTATACCAAAACGTAAACCGATATATACCATTCTACCATAAATATTCCGGGCTCTATCGTGATTTGAGCAGATGTGCAGACAGTCGTATATAAATCGATCTGATCAAGAATATATAAACTTTATGGGGTCCCGGGAGAATATTTCTAGGTGTTGCAAACGGAATGACATATTAAATGTACACTCCATCTTATGGCATCTTATAGGGTACAAAATCATGGCACAACATGTATTCAGCATATTTGTATAGGCATCGGGTTTCTTTATAGTTTTATAGTTTCGAGGGCTTCACCTCGACTATATAAAACTTCTCTTGTCTTATCGATCATTCTTATTGAAATATACTTGGTTGTTGAAACAAATAGTAGACTTTTGGTCGTATACGTTTTGACAGTAAGTATACGCCCTCATATTCATTTTGACATCTCATATGGATTGTTTATTTTCCCATTATTAATAGCCGATTATAAAATTGTAATATGAGTATGATTAGACATCTGGACAATAAAGCATTTTCTCCACGCATTAAACGTATCTTTTATTTATCTTTCAGTTTTTTCAATAGTTCCATCCTTTTTAATTTTCGCTTTCATTTGTCATACTTTTACTTGTGGAAAGCTAAAAATAGCATACTAGCTAATAATCAAGAAAACAGTTTTTCCTTCTCAAAATATTTTTGGTTGTTTTTTATTAGCAACAGATATATTTTTGGTATTCTAAGTCAACGACTTTGACGTCACGGCTAACAAACATCGTGTGAAATGTCAGTGAACGTGAAAAATGCTGTACATGAACAACTAATTGTTGCTGAACTTGTCGTTTCAATTTTTTTTTTCTAATTTTTCCTACGAAATATTTATTAATAGCTGCAAAGTGAGCAGTATTGGGGAGCGTATAAGTGTTGTCGTTACTTATACGACATGGTGGATGTGAAATGTGAAAGTAGTGAATAAGGGAACAATTCTACGTTTTTTAAAGAAAAAAGTTATTTTACATTATTCAGCTTTCAAAATGAGAATATCGTCCTTCGAAATCAACACACAACATTTGTTCAGGGACAAAAATTCCCTGTTATTAATTAATTAATAAATATAAGTTTTAATACCGATAAATATAGCTTTATCTTGAGAACGATTTGCATCAACAAATTAAGATATTTACTATAGACACTTTTCTACTTTATAGAGGCTTTAGAAAATACACATTATTAATTTAATAAAAATTTGAGAAATTTGTAACCCATCTATCGGTTTCAAATAATATGACAAAATAATTATTTAAATATTATAATTATTAATTTGTCATATTATTTGAAACTGATAGATGAGTTACAAATTTCTCAAATAAGATAACCTTCCATAATTATGCCATGATTTTATTAGTAGAAACCTATATCGAATGTACACAGTCCCTGTGAGCGTATAAGTATTGTCATCACTTATACGAAATGGTAGATGTGATACGTAGGTTAAGTATATAAATTGTGAACAATGTGGATTTAGGAAAACTTTTAGTTTTCCAGAAGTAAGATTGTATTACTCCAAATCCGAATAAATAATTTTTAATGTGGATTTTATAGGAACTATTTAATCAGAATTTAAGAAATGTATTATATTCTGAAGCCCATTTTAAAAATCCGTTAAAAAAATTATCCTGTATTTCAGGTTGGGGAGAAAGAAATCCATTATTATATTTTTTTGTAAATGGTATAAATTATTTATGGTCGAATTTTAGCTCGTGGGCGATGTTACGACTGTTAACATGCCGGTCAACTTCGATCATTTCTCAGATTTTATCGACATTGTCAACGAACGGCCTACCTGTAAAATGTGCATATTTAACATCAAAAGTCTTGAACGGAATCTACGATATCAAAATTGCACATAATTGACTGTTACAGTATCGGAACCATAAACTTCTTTGACAATTTTAGCCACTTGGCTTGCATTTTTCCCTTTGTCAAAGAAAAATTATAAAATGTACCGAATTTTCTCTTTGTTCACTTCCATATTTAACACCCTGTAACTCACAACTGAATGCACCAGTCAAAAAGCAAAATAATTCACTGCGAAATGTCACCCTTCCAATGACCATAAATCTGAAATTGTTTGATCGATACTTTATCTATCAGTATAGCCATTTGCGGAAAAAATAATTTCTTTTTTCACAAACTAATATCATAGAAGTAATTAAAAACCAGTAAGGAAAGTAGTAAAGTCGGACTGGACCGACTATATGATACCCTTCACCACTTTGGGTATATTCTACATATGTATCCTAAAAATTGCATGTCTATGTTCCCTCTTTCTCCAACCTATCCTAACTTTAATTTCATTCGAGCAGATTTCGTGGATATCGGTTCAGATTTATATATGTGGGAGCTATATATTAATCTGAACCGATCGTGCAATTCGAAGGATATATAGGCACGTTGGTGCATCATTTACATAAAATCGGACGAACATATATATGGGAGCAATATCGAAATCTCGACCGATTTTCCCGAAACTCACCACTCATCATTCTAGACTCAATTTAGTACGCTAAGACAAATTTTGTGCAAATCGAAGCATATAAAGGGACTTTGGTACACCATTTACCTTAAATCGGACGAAAATATATATGGGAGCTATATCTAAATCTGACCCGATTTTCAGGAAACTTAACACACATCATTCTCGACCTAACTCACTACGCGGTGCCAAATTTCGTGCAAATCGAAAGATATATAGGGACTTTGGTACACAATTTACCTTAAATCGGACGAAAATATATATGGGAGCTATATCCAAATCTGAACCGATTTTCAGGAAGCTTGACACACATGATTCTAGACCTAATTCATTACGCTGTGCCAAATTTCGAACAAATCGAAAGATATGTAGGGACTTTGGTACACCAGTTACCTTAAATCGGACGAAAATATATATGGGAGCTATATCCAAATCTGAACCGATTTTCACGAAACTTTGCACACATCATTCTCGACCTAATTCATTACACTGTACCAAATTTCGTGCAAATCGAATGATATATAGGGACCATTTACATTAAATCGGACGAACATATATATGGGAGCTATATCTAAATCTGAACCGATTTTTCCCAAATTCAATAGGGTTCGTCCAAATAAGTGACCTATGCCAAATTTCATCCAATTCGGATTATAAATGCGACCTGTACATTGTTTAAAATTTAACATCGACAGACAGACGGACGGACGGACGGACATGCATAAATCGACTCAGAAAGTGATTCTATGCATATTCTCAATGGGAACCATGTGTCTATCTTGTTTCTTTTTGCCTGTTACAAACATATGCACAAAGACATAATATCCTGTACCACAGAGTGGTGAAGGGTATAAAAAAATTATCCGAGATTAATATTTCATCAAAGTTTTTAACCTATTTACCCAACGAATTCATTATAAGCAATAGCGAAGGGTGTATTACCGGGGAGCGTATATGTGTTGTTGTCACTTATACGACATGGGAGATCTGATATGAAAGATAAGTGTATACATTGCGAACTATGTGGATTTTTAGGGAACAATTTGAGATTTTCTTCAATAAGTCTGTAGGAAGGATCTATTGCAAGATGCATGCAAACTTTTCCAAACCCTATATAGATTTGTTTAATCTAAAATCTAAAGTTTAAAATTTTTGAAATAATCTACCTTAAATGTCCTTCAAGTAATTATCGAGGATTTTGAAATAATATAAAAATGTAAATCTCCTTGCTTCTAAATGTCCTTCCACTTATTTGTTCTAACCCAGAGGTTTTTTGAAGTTTATGTCTGAGGCCAAGGAGTTTTTGGTGAGCTAAAGGAGAGATTATTTTTGTTAATATTCACCGAGTGATTCCGCACTTGATTCTACTTCATGGCATTTGGTCGAATTTTTCGAACAGAAACCATGACAGAAGATTTTGACTATCAAATGTTGGTCGCGGTTAGTTCGCAGATGGTCAACTTTTCGAGCTGATAACTCGTTCGGGCATTTCGGTTAGTAACTGGCTAATGACGTGAATCGAAGTGGGATTCTCCATATAAACTTTGGAGTAAAAATGATTTGATATGGCACGATTTTAGCAACCAAAATCAACTGGCCCAAAATGTAAAAATATCGTCTCATCGAAATGTCCACTCAAGAAATACATTGCTGGATGCGATGTGAGAGAAGTTCTGTAAAGGCTTCAGAACGCTAAGTGGTCTGACAACATTGTGTGGATCTGAGAACTATGACTTGGGTCCTAATCTTGACTGGATTCTTTTATTTTAATCTTAGACGTCCCAGATAACTAAGTATAGCTTTATTAATATATATCAAATTTTTGACATAGTCCCTATATAAAAGTTCCGGCCATTTTTGATATTTTGAAGATTTCATCCTCATTTTTTAATCGAAATGGCTGTTATTTGCTCTTTCTGATTCTTGAAGCGAGATAAACAGTTGTGCAGAAATATTTCGTTATATATTCACATTTTTGCACAACCACCACATATATACGCTGCCCACTTTCTAGTATTTTTTATGATTTTCCCACCGTACAGGTTTTAATTTGGCTTTCCATATTCCTGGTTATTAAATATTTTTCCACGAAAGTTTTCAGTGTAGCTTCATGGTCTCTTAAAGTGATTCAGTATAATTTTCGGTACGTAGAATTTTTTCAGAGCATAAACAACTTACTAGCAGACAATTTTCAATATCATTGTCCACATAGGCCCTTATGTGCACTTATGGACGACATATTTCTTTTTCATTTTTTTCTTTCTTTTATTTACTTAAAAATGCTTAAATTTTAAAGTCCATACTTAGAATTCTTGTTGGCAAATGCAATGTCCTTGATATGTTCTATTGAGGACATCAGTACGTATACGTGCTGTCATTACTTATACGCCACTAGTAGCAAAATTGATTTTGGCATGAAAAAATCAAATAATTCTTCAAAATACGAGGTCACAGTTTTCTAGAGATTTATATTTTTCAATAAATTTGAAAAAAATTAAAATTCTAGCAATATTTTTTTTTTTCAAATGATCGAAATTGGGAAAAAATACAAATCCCATTTAGACATGTGACCCCTTTGCTTGAACTATGTACGTGTGATTTTCTTATTCCCAAATACTCCAGACATTTTTAACATGAATTTGAAGATTAAATGTTGTTTAATGTGCGGGCGAAAAATAACTAAGATTATGAAGAAAAATAACATGAACCCTAAGCAGGACATGTATTTATTGTGTTGTTTGCTTCTTCTCTCTTTCAAGGCATTGGACATATGTTTGATTGTTTGTTTGTCAGCCGCAAGAGAAATAGAAATAATTCGTATTTATTCACTGAGGCGTGATATTACTGCTGATATTTTTGTTTTCTTTTTTCTTGATTGCTTTGTTTTATTCACTTGTCAATGACCGTTTGTGTTTATTTTTTGTTTTAAGAAAAAATATGGTGTTTAGTATTTGTACCAAAGCAATATCGGTATTTTATTTAGAAAAAGGTATTAAACATAAACAAATATTAAATTGAAATAAATAAAAATAATGCTGGAGGTAAATAATAATTAATACATATTACTTAGTATGTTTAATATTAGTGTGGTGCTTCAAGAGATTGTGAGAATTTTTTTAATGTATGGTGTTGTAATGGTATCGTTATATAATTTTGGGTCATTGTAAAGTATCTTGTCAGACCGCAATACACTTGAAACTTCACTTCGACATTTTTGGACCATCAACCCTGAGGTGGATAAAGAGTGCTTGGCCTTCGCATCGTATTTATATACACAACTTTTCGTGTGTAATCGATCATTCTTATTTAAATTGTTATTCTCGTGTCGTATACGTTTGGACATTAAGTATACGCACTCATATTTAATTTGCCATCTCATGTGAATTGTTTATTTTCTCATCATTAATAGTCCATTATAAAATTGTAACATTAGTTTGATTAGACATCTGGACAATGTAGCATTTTTCTTTCCACGCATTCAATGAATGAATTTATTTGGCTTTCAGTTTCTTCAATAGTTCCTTCCTTTTTAATTTCCGTTTTCATTTATCATACTTTTACTTGTGGAGAGCTTAAAATAACATAGTAGCTAATAATCAAGAAAACTGTTTTTCCTTCTCAAAATATTTTTGTTTGTTTTTAATAGCAATATATTTTCGGTATTATAAGTCAATGACGTTGACGTCACGGCTAACAAACATCGTACGAAATGTCAATAAACGTAAAAACGCAGAATATCAACAACTAATTGTTGCTGAACTTGTTTTATATAAATATCGGAGATTATTTTAATTTTGTTTTATTTTTCCAACGAAATTTTTATTAATAACTGCAAAATGTTCAATACTTTGGAGCGTATAAGTGTTGTCGTTACTTATACGACATAATAGATGTGAAATGCAAATTTGAATTTAGAAAGTTTGTGTTTTTAAAACAAGGTTTGTATTATTTAAAATTTTCCTATGTTTAAGACCTTGTGGAATACACTTTCTAGGAATTATTTATAGTACGTTTACATTGTACCGGATTTCGTTAACCTTGTGGGTTTCAATGGTTAATTGCATTGTATACATGTCAAATAGATCCTGATACAGTAGGTTAACCCAGTAAAAAGTTCTAATTAATTGCCTTTTTAATGTGAAAACTTTATGTGTTAAAACCTATATTATATGGCATGTAATAATTAAATAAGGTAGTGTCATGCATACATATAATTCCAATTTTTACATAATTTTATTTTGACAACATTCAGCTTTCCAAATTAAAATGAGAATATCCACCTTCTAAATCTACGCACAACATGTGTTCAGTGTCAAAAATTACCGTATTATTTATATTGTTTAATATTTTGAAGTTCCCTGCCTCGATAATATATAAATATATATTGCAGTAGCAATAGCTATATTTTGAGAACAATGTGCATCAAAAAATTAAGATTTAACTATATAGACTTTTATTGACCGCAAGTCTCGATTAAAATGTATATATGTAATTCAGTGTTGAACAGGACTAAATTGAGAGTAAGTGTTTGAGAGCGTAAGTGAAAAATAATAATCAAAAATGACTGACCAAAAGAGAAACGAAGAGAATACGTTTTTAGCTATCACCGCTATCGTACTATTTTCTGCATTAGTGATGTAATTATACAACGATTTGTCCATCATAAAATACATCAACGCCTTAGAAAAAAATATGCCAATCTTAATTAAATAATATGTAATTAATTAATTTTTCATATAATTTAATATTGATAGATGGGTTACAAATTTCTCAAACGACACAATCATCCATAATTATGCCATGATTATATTGGTAGAAGCCTATTTTGAATGTACTCAGTCCCTGTGAGCGTATAAGTGTGGCCATCACGTATACGACATGGTAGATTTGATACATGGGTCCATACATTTAAAACTATGTGCATTTAAGAAAATTTTTGTTTTTCTAGAAGTATGTTCGTAATTCCCCAAATCAATAAAAAAGAAGAATTTTAATGTGGATTTTACAGGAAATATTCAACCTAATATTCAAAAAATTATAATATTGTCAGATGGATTTAAAAATATTTCAAAAAAATATCTTGCATTAATATTTCATCATGATTCTTGTCCTATTTGCGCTACTAATTCATTAAAAGCTACAGCAAAGGGTGCAGTACAGAGGAGTGTATAAGTGTTGTTGTCACTTATACGACATAGGGGATGTGAAAAATGTTTGTATTTATTTTTAATTTTCTATGCGTAGAATTTTGGAATACTCTCTCTAGGAATTATTAAATTTGAAAACTATAAGTGTAAAAATGTATATTAAGTATATATTAAATGTGCACAGTCCTTGTGAGCGAATAAGTGTTGTCATCACGTATACGACATGTGATACGTATGATAGCCTATAAATTGAAATTATGTATATATTTAACCAAATCCCCTTTAGGGTATTATAGCTGGGTGTGATCCTAAAAATTTGTAACGCAGCGAAATATTGGTCCTTGATCCACCTTTTAGTATACTGATCATCATATCTCGACGAGCTGAGTCGATGTAGACATGAGTGCCCGTCGGTCTACAGACCACATGAATCAAAAACTTTATTCTTCTCTGTTTTTCTGATCGCTCTTGAGGTCACAATTATGACCCGCAATTATCACGCAATTTTACACAGAGAAAGGAGTCTGACCATGGAATAAGCATGACTGTTATGAAGAAGATCGGTCAATATATAGCGGGTCAAATGGACTTCTGTGTGAAAATTACAAAATTTGTATTCTATATTTGCCCCTGAAGGAAATAGATCCGAGAAGTTAATAACACATCCAAGAGAAGTGGCTGGACTTTAAATTGATACCAATTATAGTGCTCTATGTACTCAAATATGAGGGTTTGCCTATTCCGATATTGTTTAGTATTACGATTACACACAAGAGTTTGGAAATGTAGCGCTGATGGCTAGGAAGTTTTGCTTCAGGATTCGGTTATGTTCAAAGAACGTCGCCTATAATTTTCGATGATGATCATCTGATATTTCGGGGATAAAATGGTCCGAAAATTTTATTTTTGTTTGGTTTTCTAGTTCCTCCAGGCATCACAATTATGAACTGAACATAACAATTCTTCCATCGAAAGGCGATTTGAAAGACTGTCATGATAATGAACCAACATTTTTTGTTTCAAATAACAACATATGAATCTTAGTGAGTAATTTTTTACTCGGGGAAATCATGATTCCGAAAATATGGTGCAGAGGAGCTTTTGACCTCAAATCGGTCAAAAAGGGCGCTAATATGGCGAAATATTACCCAAGCTCGAAATAAAAATCCGCAAGAGCTTGATGCTCAGTGGTAGTTGTGTAGGGTATCGTATGGTCGGCCCGCTTTTCTATACTGTTCCACTCATTGGTTTAATGGAATTAGTAAGAATAATGTTCGAATTTATCTTAAAAGTTTTTTTTTGCAATAAATTATCCTCAATTAATATTTTATCAAAATCATGGCCCTACTTAGCCTAAGAATGCATTAAAAGCAACAGAAAAGTGTGTTATAACTGGGAGCGTATAAGTGCTGTTGTCACTTATACGTCATGGGTGGTGTGATATGTAGAATACGTGTATAAATTATATGTATTTGCTGGTTTTTAAGAAGC
Organism: Musca vetustissima; assembly: GCF_032173495.1. Lineage (NCBI taxonomy): Eukaryota > Metazoa > Arthropoda > Insecta > Diptera > Muscidae > Musca > Musca vetustissima. Next base: position 99,417 of record NW_026875353.1, read on the forward strand.
AAGTCGAGTTTATTTTTCTGGAATGTGTCTATATAACGAATTTTTTGGAATATGCTACAACCGTTATATGGACCCTAGCCTAAAAATTGGACCGATTGCTGACATGGAATATAAACCTCTTTATTTCGATGATGTTAATTTTTAAAGACTGGGGTATAATTATTACAATATATGCTATCTTTTAAGATACCTGTGGTCCACACTTGAAAAATATGTCAAAACAAGAACAAAGAATTAAAAAAATAAATAAAGGATTGGACAAACATTTGTATGGCAATTTAATCACACACACATATATATATATTGAATTATATATTTATATCTGTCAGGACACGTGAGTGTCCTTCGCACATATGCGATGCATCTTATTTGGTTACATATGTTGCCAATAATAATGAATAATGATGAAGTACATTTGATGACAGATAAGTATCATTGGCTCAATTGTATTACACATGTGTACACACTCGCATATACATATGTACAAATGAGTGTACAAATATATCAATAACATAAATCAATATCAATTTATGTTAAGTATGAATATTTGAAATCTAATCAAATTTGAATGATTGTAGGAGGATTTAAAAGGTTAGGTTATGTTTTGACAAATGATGTTCAATGAAATCTCAAGGCAAAGTTATGCAGAAAATATGTCAGTTTTTCATCATGGCTGTAAATTTACTTCCACAATGCTTCAATAGAAAATACCATATCCTATCACTAACGCTTTCTAACGCTGCAAATTTTCATAATTTCTTTAACATGGTACCATGTTGCGCATACATTGTGCCACAACGTATACGCCAGTTGTTATAATTGGTAATTTTTTTGAAAACTTAGTAAATAATTTCACATTCAACTTCTCGAATTAGCTATTTAAGACACCACACAGTTCTCGTTTAGTACTACTGTAATGGCTATTTTCCTTAAAAAAAAATCCATTTTTTTCCAAATAAAACTTCAATTTCCTTGATGCAAAAACTTTTCAAATGTAAAGTCGTGTTTTTTTTTCTTAAAATCAATTACCATAACTTTATAGAATTCAATTAAAGTCTATTTGAATGCTACATTGCACCTCTAAGTAAGACAAAATGCTTGAGAGAGTCTCTCGCTCTTGCCACTTAAAACGTGAAATTTATTTGCACAAAATTTCATTTGCAGCTACGTGCAAGCAAATGTATGGGCGACAATAACATAGACAACACCAATAACATAACAACACCAATACCATAACAATGCTCCAGTAAAACCCATTGCACATCTCCTTTGGCGTGGTAATTGAATTTATGAAAACGTTTTTCTTTGAAGCTAACCCAGTGAATGGTTGTGTGTGTCTGGTATCCATCGAAGGGATTAAAAAATAAAACAAGTTCTCTGAACTCTTTACAATCCCTTAAAAAGGGTGCGGCTGAACGTTAAAACCAAAAATAACAATATTTCATGGTTTTTAGTTTAGCCCTTAAGTGTGAGAGTT